>NW_005841873.1:1019245-1020104 GCF_000455745.1 Alligator sinensis
TGATCACCTTCACCATCTGCTGTAAAGCTGGCAAGTCAGTCAGCAAAGCAGAAGTCCTTGACTTCAGGAAAGCTGACTTTGACAAGCTCAGAAGGCTTGCTGGTGAGGCCCTACGGGACCATGACCCCAAGGGGAGGGGAGTTCAGGAAGAGTGGTTGCTCCTCAAGGGAGTGATCCTCAGTGCACAAGCTAATTCTATTCCTTCTCAGAGGAAAGGCAGCAAGAGGGCATAGTAGCACCCAGAGAGTAATGGTGGATGGGTTGGTTTCGACCTGGAAGGGTGTGGGCAGTGGGGTCCCGCAGGGTTCAGTCCTTGGACTGATACTCTTTAATGTCTTCATCAGTGACTTGGACGAGGGAGTGAAATGTACTCTGTCCAAGTTTGCAGATGACACAAAGCTATGGGGAGAAGTGGACACACCGTAGGGCAGGGAACAGCTGCAAGCAGATCTGGACAGGTTGGACAAGTGGGCAGAAAACAACAGAATGCAGTTCAACAAGGAGAAATGCAAAGTGCTGCACCTAGGGAGGAAAAATGTCCAGCACACCTACAGCCTAGGGAATGACCTGCTTGGTGGAACGGAAGTGGAAAGGGATCTTGGAGTCCTAGTGGACTCCAAGATGAACATGAGTCGGCAGTGTGACGAAGCCATCAGAAAAGCCAATGGCACTTTATCGTGCATCAGCAGATGCATGACGAATAGGTCCAAGGAGGTGATACTTCCCCTCTATCGGGCGCTGGTCAGACCGCAGTTGGAGTACTGCATGCAATTCTGGGCACCGCAATTCAAGAGGGATGTGGATAACCTGGAGAGGGTCCAGAGAAGGGCCACTCATATGGTTAAGGTCCTGCAGACCA
>NW_005841873.1:1020413-1043760 GCF_000455745.1 Alligator sinensis
ACTCTTTCCTCCCTATGCAGGGGGTTGGACTCGATGATCTATTGAGGTCCCTTCCGACCCTAACATCTATGAATCTATGAATCAGACAACATTGCTAGAGAATTCATAGTAGGGAATCTCCAGGACTGGCATCAAGTAGTACAAACCATGCAGCTCTCTGGGATTCCCTGTTGCATTAAAGATGGTTATATACTAAATATTTTGTTTTGTAAAATATAGGGACCCAAGCCTCACACTTTGCAAGGGGCTCTCCAAAGGTAAAACTCCAGGGCAGAGGTAAACTCTCCCAACACACACACATGCAACATGCACATAGAAACTTGCATTTTTGAAGAAGCATACTTCAGATGGCTAAGTTACCAAGCTAGGATTCAGGAGAACTTTGTTCCCTTCCAATCTCTGGTAAAGGCCTTTGGTGTGATTTTGGGCAAGTCATGTAACCTTTCGCTCTGCAGTTCCTCTGCTGTAAAATGAAGTCTTTAATCCAGTTAAAATTCTTAGCTGTTCAGAGCAAGGGCTGTCCCTTGCAATGTGTGTGTGCAGCAAGGACTAGGTCAGGGGTGGGCAATTATTTTGGGCGGAGGGCTGTTTAACAAGTTTTGGCGAGCTGTCAGGGGCCACATAGGTAGCCCCACCCCTTGGCAGTTGCCCCACCCCCTGGTTGCCACACTGGGACCAGAAGTCCTGCCCCTTAACCTCTGACCTTTGCCACCAGAAGTCCCTCCCCTTGCTGTCCCCACCTCCCAAATACTCCTTTTGGGAGGGGGGTTGCCACCTTAGAACCAGAAAAAAACCAAATCGTACACTAGAAGTCAAACACCTACTATAATATATTTAAATTTTATTACAAAAAAAATTTGTCATGACTTGTGATTGTGTACTGTATATAGAAGGGATTGCATAATAACTCAAAAATAAAGTGTCACTCTTTTATATTGTGTGTTGGGGGGTTGTGAGAGGGTATGGCTGTGTAGGGGGGCATAGGGCATGTTGGAGTGTATGTATATGTCAGTGGGGGTTGTGGGGGCAGGGTGTGAGGGAGGGTGAGGGTGTAGGAACCCCCCACGTGCTCCTCCCATGGTGTGCGGCAGCAGCAGGCAGGGAAGTCAGGGTGGTCGTGCCCGGTGCAGGCACAGCTCCAGCCAGAGCTGCGTTGGGGGAGGGAGCAAAGCCTGCTTATCACCGGGGCTCTGTGCCATGTGCCTGTAGCTCCAACACTCACAGTGGGAAAGCCCTGCACTGGAGCCTGTTGCCTCCCTGCTCCCTGCTGCATGGGTCCCTACACTCTGCCGGGAGTGGAGGGAGCCCCACCCACTCTTCCCCATGGAGTCCCTCATAGGGCTTCCCCTCTGTGAGTATGGAGCTGCAGGTGCAGAGCCCCTACAATAGAAGCAGCCAGGCAGGCTGTGCCGGGCGGGGGAGGAGGCAGGGGTGTTCCTTGCCCCCAGTGCAGCACCAGCCATTTCTATTGCAGGGCCTCCATGCCATTCATCTGCAGCTCCACACTCGCAGCAGGGAAGCCCCATGCTGGACTCCGTGGGAAGGAAGGGGCAGAGGTACCTCCACTCCTGGTGCAGTGGGGGGACCTGCGCAGCAGGGAGCAGGGGAGGCAGCAGGCTCCAGTATGGGGCTTCCCCCACTGAGAGTGCTGGAGCTGCAGGCACACAACACAGAGTCCCAGCAATAGGGCAGGCTCTGCTCCCTCCCTGCCATGCAACGCTGGCTGGAACCATGCCTGTGCCAGGCTTGAGCACCCTGACCTCCCCGCCTGCTGCTGCTGCCGGCAGCTGGGGCTGCACACCATGGGAGGAGTGTGGGGGGATCTCTACACCCCCCACCCTCACACCCACACCTACGCCCTGCCTAGCTGAGCTCCACGCTCCTGCTGCACCTCTGGGCACAGGCTCCGCACTGCACTCCCACTTCTGCCCAGCTGTAACTCCACCCCCACCACCACCAGCCCTTCTGTTTCCCTACCTGCTGCCCCAAATGAGCAGGCTGCAGCAGGAGCCCTGCCCAGAAGCTGCTGGCTGGGCAGAGCCCTTTCACCCAAGAGGGTGGGAGCAAGACCCAATAGGGTATGTTGGGGCTTGTACACATGGGCACCTCGCTTCCACTGATGGGTGGAAGGGCTGGGCGGGATGCAATTCATTGCGGGGTGCTAAGAGCTGGATGAAAGTGCCTGGCAGGCTGGATTTGGCCCACGGGCTGTATTTTGCCCACCCCTGGACTAGGTCTTTTAAGGTCTAGTCTTCTAAGTAATAGTTATATAGCAGAGTGAGACCTGTCTTTCCTGTCAGGAATGGAGGAACACAAATTTATTTAAAGTGGTTTCTTCCCCTAAGTTTCTTTCTTTCGATTTTGAAGGGGACAGAGGAAGGGTGAATGCAGCTTAAGTTGTCTAGATTGTGCAGGCATTTCATCAGACTGTTAGATATTGAGGCTAAGTACAGACATTTAGAAAGCTCCTGGTGGAAATGCTCCATCACACTTTACTTAAAGCAGTTAGGGGGGAGTGAGTATCAGTTAGAGGGGAGTGAGCCCAACAGACATTCACTGTTTGTTGGTGGGGCTTGGAGCCCACTTACACTGGCAGAGGCCAGCAGCCAGAGGGTGCTCCCCCTCACCTCCCAGGAGGCAGCCAGGGTGTAGTCCCATGCTGCAGCTTTTGGCTGAAGCTGTCAAGAGGCTGGGGGATAGGGGGAAGGAAGCCCTCCTACTGCATGGACACAGCCCAGCCCCCCTCACACGATCCCAGCCAGCAAGGAATGAGGGAGTGCTCTTGGGGTGGAGGGGCTCCTTCCCCACCCCCAACCTCTCCCACCCCACCCAGCTGCAGTTCCCAGTGCTGCAAACAGCTGAGCAAGGCAGTCCTATGCTGCAGTTTCCAGCTGCTGTTGTCAAAAGTCTTGGGTGGGAGGTGGGTGGGAGAAAGGAACCCCTGTGATGCTAGGACCCCTCTCCAACTTGTTTCAGGGGGATGGGCCAGATCCATGCTTCAGGGGGGCTCCCTTTCCACCCCCTACCCCAACCTCCTGACAGCTGCAGCTAGAAGATGTAGCACAGGGCTGTCTAGCCCAAACTGCAGCCAGGGGTGAAGGGAGCCCCCCTGCTGCATGGACCTGGCCTAGCCCCAAGACACCAGCCAGCAAGCTGTGAGGAGGCCCTAGCAGCAGGGGGGCTCTGTTCCCCCTGCTCCCTTCCTGGCTATGCAGGAAAGATATAGAGCTGGGGCAGGCAATTATTTTGGGTGGAGGGCCACTTACTGAGTTTTGGCAAGCCATCGAGGGCTGCATGACAGGCAGTCCAGGGCAGATAAATATTAATTTTCTAAATTTTTTAGGGGCCCCATGGGTCAGATAGAATGGCTTGGTGGGCCACATCTGGCCCATGGGCCACATTTTACCCACCCCTGATATAGATCTTATGCTGCCTTCTCTCTGTGACAGCCTGGGGGTGGGGCTGGGCTGGTGTCACCTGGAACAGATGAACACCAATTGAGCCTAGCGAGCTGCCCAGTGAGAGGTCCCTACCTTAACTCAGGATGGGATGTGGTACAGGCATTTGTTAAAGCACTCTAAGGTAAAGTGCTTTAGTCTGATACCACATCCATCCAGGGTTAACTTAGGGTGCCTGTACACATGTGGGATGCCTGTTCCTACATGCTCTAATTAGACTGCATCAGTTAATGTGCTAGTTTAATCTACTTAATCTAATTAGAATGCTCCAGAAGCCTCACCATCATGTGTATTCAGTGTCCCCATGTTTCAAAATGTCCATGGGGGCACTTTAACTAAAGCTTGTTGAATGTGGTATGCTGTTACATGAGATGTTGAGGGCATTTTAATTAGAGCAGCAGCCAAGATCTAATTAAAATGCCACCCTGCCCCCCACACCCTGGAGTACATATATAGACACACTTAGAATAGGCCCCACCATTTTTAAAGTGCTTTATGTGCCATGAATGTTCTGTTGCAACTGTAAAGTGCTTTATGCACACCTAACGCATGGTAAGTGTAACATATGTACCTAGCCTGAAATAAAAGGGTGTTTTTACACATTCTCCAGGGGTGGGGGGTGCACTTTAATTAGAGTGGCTCCAAGAGCCGCTCTAATTAAAGCACCTGCAGCATCTCATGAATGAATGCCCACACACTTCAAAATGATGGCAGGAGTGCTTTAACTAAAGCTGATTGAACGAGCTGTAGTTAAAGCACCCCCACCACCAATTTGAAACACGGGGACACTGATACATGAGACATGGAAGCTTCTGGAGGTGTGCTAATTACCCGATGTGCTGTAATTACCCAAAGTGCCTTGTGTGCATATGTTCAACATTGCCTTCTGCTGGGTAGCATTGTACTGTTGTATTGTTCATCTGGGATCTCAGAAGCCCCCTAATGCTGATAGAATTTCTCCTCTAACTTCTGTGCATTTAGATGTAGGGAGGAGGTCATAGTGCTTGCTACCATGTTAGCTCTTTTGCAGCTGAAGCATAAAAGGCCTCCTTTTTTCATTGATAATGCCTTTGTAGTGAGGACAAGATTAATTCAAAAGGAGCCATGCTGGTGCTCTACTGGCATGACATAATCCCAGCTAAAATAAAATATATATTCATGAAAGCTGAAGTGTTATGCCAGGGAGCCTTATGAAAGACTTCGGTTTTTCATACACATAACCACAGCACTATTATGTAAATTACCACCTTGTTTGACAACTGAATGGCACAAAAACTGCCTGGAAGTTTATTTCTTGCATCAGAGGGACCCTAAGAGCTATACTTGACTTTGGGTCATTTAAATTACCATGCTGCTGTGTAGTGTGGGAAATAAGTGTCTCCTCTCAGACAGACATTTGCTAGATCCGATTGCATCCTCTCACCCCACAATTATTTTGTACCCTGGCAAGAGCTTTCCTCATAAAATACTATGTTAAGTAGACAGGAGAGCATTATAGGATTTTCAAAGAAAGTTGGTAGCAATGCAGATGGCCTCTGTGAATAGCCATGTGGGAGAGAGAGAGAGAGATTTACCACCCTCAGGAGGAGACTTAAAGATGTACTTCAAGGAAAGCATCTGATAGGAAAAGCATGTAAATGAGGTCTGTTAACTGAACTTTGGTTATTAGGGATCATGATTTACCACTGCATTACTCCGTAGTATAAATCTGGAATAATATGAATCGAGTCCTAGGTCCCTAGAATATTTAGGTCTAACTTCTCCAGTCTCTTTGCAGTCCTAGGTAGGATGGAAATTTAAGGTGAATTACACGTAATACTGATCTTTTTCCATCTCCTCTAAAAGTTCTGGGGTAGTGCACCCTCCCAAAGGATGACCTGATCACTGTTCAGCGAGGCCTTTTCTTCCTATTCCTGTAAGAGAGATTTAGGGATGAGGGGCAATCTTGTCTGCCCCCAGACTGCAAGAAGCTTGTAAAAGAGCCTCCTTGACTGCACTTTTTAGAAACCCTTGAGCGCTTGGTGACACCACAGCAACTGCCAACTGTCTCTGTATTTTTTCTCAGATTGGTAAAGTTCAGCAGTCTGTAGAAAGCATTAACAATGGGCTTCAGTGGGCAATTAAGTGATGCACAGGCTTTGTATTGGCTCTGTTAAGAGAGGGTTGGTGTAAGTCCCAGGCCCTGAACTTTGCAACAGGTATATTCATGCTGGGCTCCATTCCCAAAAGATCAACATTCAGAGGTATCTATTATGGATGGACCTGCTTTTACCCCCAGCCTGGAAAGCCTCACTGAGGAGTTTGCAGTGAAAAGTAAAGTTCTGAAGATATGACCCTCAGTCACACAAAGGAAAAAAAGGACTCTGAGTCTATGTACTAGGAGTGTATTGTTGGCACTGGATTTATGACCCAGATACTTTGTTTCGGATGGACTCAAACCCTCAGACCAACCACAGCTGCTTCCATTCAATAATAGACAAATTTTATTGATACACAGTGATAGCAGATAGGAGTAATGCAGGCAAGGCAAACAAAATCCCCCACCCCTGATTCTATATCTACCAGTCCTAAGGCTGTCACACAGGAAAGGTACCTCTGTCGAGTAACAAGCTTCACCTCGTGGTTCTTCTTTGAATGTCAGATGTCAGCAGCCTTGGCGGTCAAGGGCAGAGACCCTTCCCAACCCCCACCCAGTGGGGTAGGTAAGATAGGCTGATGGTGTGCCCTCTGCCCATGGGGGCCTCTGGTTCCCCCTCTCACAGACCTTTTTCTACTTTGAAATCCCTCCTTTTCTGTTCTCTCTCCTCTGATGGCTATTCATTTCCAAGTACCGTTGATTGGTTTCCCTGTTGTCACCATACTGTTCACATGCTGTTTTGTCAGCATATTGCTTTGTTCCAATAAACCCATTACATGCATATATCTTAATTTGGGCAACCCCAGCCTCCTAATTTGTTCCGTCCACCAAATACAGAAATCCCAGGGGCTTTGCAACTGGTCACTGTGCCCTGACTCCAGTGTAGCAAGCCTTTCTTTGTTATGGGTTTTCGGGGAACACTATGAAAATTTCCCAGCCTGTTTGTCTGTTGGCCCCACACAGGTTGTGGAAGGCTGTGAAACTTTATCACAAACAGGCTTTTAGAAATGTATTAAACCTTGCCGTTCCCCTGAACCATTGTTTTAATGCAATATCTACCTATAAGCCAATTCCTAAAGCAGATCTTTAAATAATACTTTCTAGACATCATGTCTGATCTCTCTCTATCCCATATACTGTAAAGCTCCTGAGAGAGTGGATTAAAGGGAATCTTGGGATTTTGATATTAAATAATGAGAAAAAAAATCATGTTGGTTCCATGGCTCCACTTTAATGCTAAAGAAGACTCTACCTTTCTAACACTTTAACTGCACGAACAGATAAAGTAATTGCCCTGGCTTCCTCAAGAAAATGAGTGAACATTTGGTAGAAGGCAAAGAAGCTGCCTCCTGTTGAGTTATCCTACTGCATTCAAGGAAATGGGACTTTCTGTAAATAAACAAGACTATGTCACAGAAGGACCTGAGTTTCCACCAATTTCTTCTCCTAATAGACACTATCCCAAGGCTATAAATATTTGCCCTACACTTGGGTCAAAAAGCCATAACACCAAAAACAATAATGCTCTCCTTCCAGTTCTGCCACCGTTACTTATAATGAGTAGTGGTGTATGCTATTGGGTTTTTTGTTACCTGTCTCCTTTAAAACTCAATCTATGCAGGATATCAGGTCTGTTACAGCCCATAGATTAATTCATTAGCCCTGGAACCATCTAGTTCATTCCATAGTGATGACCAAAATGGCAGCCTTTACAGTAACTTTCCTTGCATGGGTGAAATCATTGTGAATGCCAATGGGGTGAATTGTTTTTACATCTGAAAACTGAAAAAAGATGCAATTTCTACCCAGAAAGTGCCACTGCAGGGAAGGTCAGAAGGTAAAACAAGCAGCCTTCCCTGGGAAATGACCATCGCACCATGTGTAAATGCTCTGGATAGCACACTACTGTGCAATCAGGGACTGTATACAATGTTCAGGCACTCTGTTGTCCAGCAGTTGTGAACAACGCATACAGGACTATATAATTGTTGTGGACTATATATAACATATAACTCATACAGAATTATATAACAGTTGTGGACTTGGCATACAGAAGTGCTAGGTTTGTCTGTCAATGAAGAATTCTCCTGGAAGAAATCATCCTTAACAAGGGATGAAAACACAATAAATGTTTCATAATTGAGGTCCCACAAGCAATGGTGAATGTGAGGAAGCTCTTATCCATGCAAGTGAGAGCTGGCTGGAAGTTTTAACGCTGATCACTTTGTGCTGGATTTCTTTTTTTCCTTCTTTGATGTGAGAAGGCTCCTCATCGTGGCATTCATTCTTACAGGCGTTCATCTCCAGCACAGCTGCTTCAGCTGTAACATACGTGGATGCAATTATTCATAAGCAGCCCTGCACCCAGAGCTGTTGATGTTAAAAATCTTGTTTTGTTATTCCCTATCAAAGGATCTATTTCAGCAAAATACAGGTAATGCACTCAGCCTCTGTTATCTGCTCAGATGCTGTTTGAGAGCCTCATCTAATTAAAAAGCTGTTATCAACAGTCTTTTCACCCCACAGACAGCAGATAAAGTTGGTTTACCAGCTACATTTCAAAACCGAGGGCTAATGAATATAATTTTACTGATGAAGGATTCCTGTGAAATTCCCCGCATCTGCTGCACACACAATCTAACGGAAGGCCAGTTGAGCTTGCAGTGACAATCAAGTCATTTTCATGCAGGGTTGAGCCTGTATCTTTCAAATCAAATTGTAAGTCTCAGTTAATTATGGCAATATATTTATCTGGAAATATGTGACTGGATTGTCAGAGCCCATTAACAAGCGTAGTGGAAAGGTCATAAATGAGAGTAGTGAACAAAAGCAACTCAAGGGAGGAAGTACTGGGGTACACAAATTTCTACAGCAGTGGCTTTCAACCTGGTGGTGGCCAATTAGCTGATATTCAGCACATGTAGTGGGAAACATTTTCATGCCTACCAGTTTACAAACCTTGGTCCAGCACGACATGAGTGAGGGTGATGCACCTTTGACTCTAAACCTGTTGGCCATCCAAAAGCCCTTGGAGGCACTAACCTGGCTCAAGAAAAGAAAAATGGAGACTTAAACAGGCACGCAACTGCTGAGAGTAATGAAGGACAATACATATGTAGGGAGATGCTGGAATTTATGAGGGGGACTGGAGATGAAAACTGAATCTTCACCACTTTATGAAGATTGAAGGATTAATCCCTGAGGCAATAATAAAAGGTTTGTGCCATATTTGGGGGGAAAGAGGTGTACTAGATGCATAATTTGCTCAAGAGAGCGTGTGGTTTTATACATTGAACATATGATTGGGAGCCAGGAGCTCCTGAGTTGGAGCTTGCTGACTGTGCAGTCTGGAACAGATTGCTTATGACCCGATCCAGAGCCATTTAGAGGTAATGGAAAGAAACCTGTTAACTCAATGAGTGCTGGGTTGAACTATTCAACCAGCCATGTCTCAGTTTCCCTTTTAAAAAGAGGCTAGTGATGCTGGTCTACGTTCCAGGCATGTTGGCAGAATGGATCCATTAAGGCTTAAATGGTTTTGAAGATGTAAAGCACTATGCGAGTAGCAAGCATAATGACTCAATCTATTTCTGCCGGAGTTTTTCACCCTAAATGATACAAGAAGCCTTTTAAACTGCACATGCAGGCAACATCTCACCCATCAGTACAGAGAAGCCACACTTGGGAAGGAATATGATAGTTGTTTGATTACAGAGCTGCATTGTAGGACAGTTTCATTTACAGGAAGCATAATGTACCACAGATGAAAATGCAATGCATCTCAGACAAGATCAGGCTCTTTCAAATGATTTTGCAGCATTTTTTTTTTTGTGTGCTCAGAGGGCTGGAAATACTGCAGGAGAATTCTCTCTTGGGTAGTTTGGCACTTTCTCCTTTGTATTTACATAGTTTTCCATTGGGGAAAAAAAGACATAATCAGGCATTTTGTGAAAATTTTTGGTCAGTGGAAAAATTGAGACAATTTTTTTTAACCAGTTCTATTCACCACAATTTTCAAACCTCAAAAGAGGCTCAAGGTGGAGGAAGGGTTGTGTAGTTTGAGCAAAAGGATACCCCTTTTCCAACCTCCCTTCCTTTAGGGCCTTAATCTTTTCCATATCAGCTCACTTCATTTAAGATCCCAACCTACTGATGCAAGTGGGAAAGGTAGTTGTGACCTCTTGTATTCTGTATTTTCTCCCTTCCCTTCAAGCTAAAGATCCTTGCAGCTAGTCCTAGTATTGTATGCGAGTCACATGCCTGTACAGTTTTGTGTCAAATCACTCCATGCTTTGTTCCTTTCATATGTTCTGCAGGAATCTTGGATGGAGGAAGAGTGGAATTATTCCACTTTCCAGGCATAAAAACTCTGTGTTGAAGTGCTGCACCATTTGGTTATTTAGTCAGGTCAATGAGGCCAGAATAAGTTTTCAGAAACCAGATGGCTGCAAGCTTCAGCAAAACCTGCAGGTGCTTCAAATGTCAAAGGCACTGCCTTTTGAAAAGTCGAGTTAATTAATACCTGTGATTTTGTAGGAAATTAAGTTCAGGAAGCGTTCCTTTATACCATGGTGCTGACTGGATTGCTGGAACTACAGTAATTGCCTTTTATTGGGAATGTCATTTTTCATTTCTAGCAGGTCTTGTTTAACCTGACAGGTTCATGAATTACTGTCCGTTACCTGCTCTGCGGTAAAGCAAACTTTTGATATGGCTCTCAGTGCATGGAAGCTTGAAGTCACAAGACTGCAAAGATATACAAGGGAGAAGTAGGTCCCATAGGATGCTTTCCCCTCTAGCAGGTGGTGTCATGCTATCCAAAAATTCTGGTAACATTCAGGTATCATGCACTCAGGACTCCTGGATTATTTTTATAACCAATCCCAACTGAATGAATGAGACAAACACAGCAAAACTCCTCATGAAATTCTTTTTTAAGGAAATTGCTCAGAGGGTTGGCATGGAGCATCCCATGTCTGGATAATTCACTAGCTAAGAAATAATTTGGCAACCTTCCCCCAGGACCTTAATTGGTTTTTGTCCTTTATCCTAGGTTTTTTCCAAATGTCCTGAATAATAAGAGGAATATTTTCCAGGAGCACTAGCAAGGCAGTGGCCTTTAGCTGTCTGGAAACAAGGGAAATGCCTCACTGGACCTGATTCTCCTTTTATATAGTCTGGTATATCTCTTCAGCAAGTGGTGCAGCTGTCAAGAGTTGCTTTTTCACTGAACAGAGCCAGCTGCATGACACTGATGGAGCTTTAGTTGAATATAGCAGGTGAGATATAAGGGTGATCTCTACCAATGAGTAAGGACTTGCCAGCTATTTACCTGATTTATCTCATTCTGCATAACTCTCTCTCATACCTATGCACACATCCCTCATGAATGGCCCTTTCATCTGCAGATACTTCCTCAGCTTGACGAAGGGTGTTTGTGCTCAAAAGTTTGCTATGAAGAATTTTTCCAACTATTTGAGTTGGTCTCATAAAATATATCAGATTTACTCAAAGAACCTTGTCTGCCTGTGTCCTCAGCCCAACACAGCTACCACCTACACCCCTTTCATCATTGGTATTTATACCCTGCAGCTATTTGGTCAGCGGTTGTGTTCACCTAGGTCATTGCTTGGGTAAACTACACTGCATAGTTTATTCAATAGGAGCTCTTTAATCTGCTACAGAAATCAACCCCTCCATCCCTGCATCTGTTCCTTTGCAGCAAGGGGATTTATTAATATTATGATTATTATTGTTGTCATTATTATTATTAAAGTCTAACATAATTCTCATGAAAATTTCAAAATCTGCTATTACGGATAACTTGCATGTGACACATTTCCATCAAATATGCGTTATTCATTTACAGATGTTTAAAAACAACTATGTTGTAAGAGTACCAAAGCAGAATCAATCCAATGCTAAGCCCCATGACAGCCATGTGAATGCTCAATGTTGGTGGTGAGGTCCCTGCATAAAATGTTCCTGTTAATATCTGTTCTCTGGCATCACTGAAGCTTAAGAAATTGGAAATTGATATATGTATTCCTCACCTAAATTTTTAAACAGCAAACATTTTTAAAGTCCTTGCTAAAATATTTAAACCATGTGAATTACAAGTAGATGATGGATGACATGGGGAATACATGCCACGGCTTATTGGAGAAAGGGGTTCTTAAGAACATAATGGAAAAGACTGGCTAGTTGGAACGCTGGTATCAGGTCCATTTGTCCACAGCTGGTTATTGAATCTTAGAGACTTTCTGAAGGATTCAAAGCCAAGGCTATAATCTTAATCATCAAACCTTTGTAAATGTCCTTCATTGGCTGAAATAATTTTAGGTTTTGGTTTCCGGGGGAAAAAAGACTTTAATACATCCGTGGCCATCCATGGTCTTCTCTTCTTAACCAGACCTGAGAGAGACTGGAACAGTGTAGGAGGCTAAAACCCAGCTTGGGTCTAAGTCCTCCAAAAAGAGTCAGCCCACCAGCAAAAACAATGAAAATGAGTTAGAAGCTTAATTTTCTACTTTATTTAAACCTAACTCCTCCACCCTCATTTAATATGAAGGAATAATTTGGGGGGTGTTTTCATGGAGAAGCTAAAAGGGGGACAGTCCGCAGTTGATGTAAATCGCCATAGATTTATCAATGTGGATGGCCAATGCCAACTGCGAGCAAATGAGAACCTTCCCAGTAATTGTAGTTGATCTATAAAATGCCGTTTACTCAGCAGGGTCTATGAACTTACAAGTTAGACTTGGCATACAGCCTTTCCCAAGGGGATGGAAATGAAATTACTCCTCCTGGTTATTAAGGAAGCCCCAAAGCCTTCTAATCTTCCAGTACCTTTTCTAAATCGACACCTTTTCTTCAGGGGTCTTGAGCAGGAAGACCCAGGATTTGTTTCTGGCACAGGCGGTGGTTCTTGGGGTAGAAACTGTAGTAGCAGTGTTTGCTGCTTGAATTACCCTGGCCCATGCTGACCATTCCTCCCCAGCTGTAGGCTGAACACAAATTGAATTCACAGTAAGGCTGATTTGGATTCCCCTTGCTCTTTAAGATGTAAAGTGCTCTCTGCAACTTCAGCTTCATCAGTGTGCATTATGAGTGGCAATTGCTTATGCTAATTATATAGTAATGATGCTAAATGGTTTCTGCTGAGTTTCAGACATACTTTAGAAAGGAGGAATACTATTATACCCATTTTATAGGTAGGGGAACTCTCCCTTTAATAGGTTTGAGTATAGATTCCTTCAGACCCACAATAGGAATAGCTGTGAGGTACTGAAGCAATTGTTCTCCTTGGTTGACTTTTATGTTGAGAAGTGGAATTTTTTTTTTGAGGCTGATGGTAATGCACAGAATTATCACTTTGCACTCCTAAAGGGCTGTTCTTATCTGCTGATGCAATGCTCAATAAATTGCAATCGTGTTCTGCAAAGTGACTGTGAAAAAGGCATCATTTTGCTGAGCAGACCTGCACCTTTGTGCATTCAAGGGGAAAGCTGCTTATTTTAGAAGCAATAATAACTTTTTGCTGCTTTTTCCTCCTCTTTGCCTTGTAGGAGCCATAATAGTCATGGCAAAAAGAACTGAACTTTATTCCTTCTTAGGAATTGCACCACCCCCCAAGTTAAATATTACATATGTGTCTTCCCACTCAAGGCAATATAATTGAAAAGAGGTCAATGAGTGTCCAATTCAGCCTTTAGGACATTAATTGGTACATAATCAAGAGAGGATCCAGCTGGATTCCAAGTCCCAGCATGAGACTGCAGATCTGGCAGTTATCTTGGACCTCTGTGATGCCTTTTATACAGAATCTCTCCCAGTGGTAACCACACTTAAAAAGCCAGATAATCATGACTTGCTTAGCCATCATCTTTGACTTTCTCCTCCATTGTATTCAGGATCAGATTCAAATGCCACTGAAAACATAGGAAGTCTTTCCATTGACTTCAGTAGACTTTGGAGCAGGTTTTCATACAAGATGCTTAAAAGAAAAATGAACTTCTGAATATATCTGTATTATTTTAAAGAAAAAAAGAAGGCTTGCAAAATAAGCCAAGAGAGCTCAATGGACAAGGATATCTAAGGAGACCTGGCTACTCTCTCCTGGTAGAAACACTAGTGTCTGATGTGCATCAGTGTGCTCACCATTGCTGTAACTGGGGGAGCTGCTGGCAAGGTCTGCCTTTGTATCATGCTAAGGTTGAGGTTCACCTTTTGATTGCCTTCCTGGAAAACCCACACAATATTAGTACCTGGTGTTGGGATGCAGCATTAGGAGCAGGTTTGAGGTGCCATTAAAACCACTGCCCTTCTCTTATATTCAACTTTGTAAATGAGTCAAGTAAACAGATGTTTGCTGAAGAAAAACAAGCTCATAAACCTCCCCTCTGAAGGGCAGATTTTGTCAGGAACGCCCCCAGAGCAGCAGACTGACTACCTTTGAGCACCAGAAGAACCACTACATTGAGATTGGTCCTCCGCATGTAGTAGCACGTTGCACTCAAGAGAAAGGAGCTTTTAAAAGGGTCTTGGCTACTAGTGGAATAATAAAGCAAGCATCAGATTAGGTGTCTGTGTCACAGAGACCAGCTGTGTTAGGAACAGACCATGAGGTCTGGTGCCTATCAGTGACACTCCATACTCTAATCACATAGCTGATATCTACTGGGCACTGCAAGGAATGAAAAATGTTGCAAGAATCCAGCAATCTGGAAATAAACAGATAGATGATAGTGTGTCACCGGCATGAACTGTAAGGTCACAGAAGAGATATCCTTCTCACTAGGTTTGAACTTAGACTTCCTGATTTTTTTTTTTGTGGGGTTTTTGTTTTTTTTTTAGGTTTAAAATATTACCTTAGTACTAGACGGAGCCATTCTGTAGTGAAACAGACTGTGGAAATAATCACCAGATAAAACTGAGCCAAAAAATAATTTTTACCTGACTAGAATGATGTTATTGTTACTTTCGTCCAGCTTTCGTCCAGCTGAATTCCAATGAGCTAATATATATGCCTTGAATCACTGCCCAGTACTGTAATGTGGCCACCTCCAGAGTGAAGTACAGAAAATATTTAACAGTCTAGCACAGAATCAAACAAATGTAAGTCACCTTCATGCATGCACCTCTAACCTACACTCTGAGCATCTTAGTTGTGCCATAAGAAATGGATCTCAGTTTTCAGGGGGAAATCAGGAGCACTATACAATAGTCACCAGAGTCCTGAATGAGTACTTAACTTTAGGCTTGTGGTTAAGTATATGCTTAAGCCCCTTTGACTTCACTGAGACTTAAGCACATGCCTGAAATTAAACATTAGGCCTGTGCAAAGCAGCTAGTATTCGCTTCAAATTCAGATTCAGCCAATTCAGGGGACAGTGATTCAATTCTGTGATTCCAATCACTGTCCCGAATCAATTCGGCTGACTCCGATTCGGCCACCAAATCAGACCGAATCTCCTCTGAATTGAATCAACACCCGAAACTTCACACCGCCCTATTAAACCTGTGCTTGAATACCCTGCTAAATGGAGTCCAAAGTGCCTGATCTAAAGTCCACTGAAGTATTTTCACCAAGTATAATGGCCTTCACTTTAGGCCCCAGTGTTGTTACTCTTGCAGCCCTTCTGTAATTTAACTCCCGTGGCAGGATATGAAAACTGCGGAGAATGTAGTGAGATAAAAATGTGAAATGGAAACAGTCTAATACTATTAAACAGCGAGGCCTGAACACTGCTGGGCTACTGTTTTAACGTACAATTTATGGAGTGAGGAACGTCCATCTAACATCCAAAGATGACTTATCCCTGCTGACCAGTAAAGCATAAAGAGGCCCCAACCAGACAAAAAAGGCACATCCTCATTTCTCAGTCCCATCTTGAGGTCTGTCATCATTTATTAAAGAGCAACTAACTGAAAATGCAATCACTTGTGACATTTCTTCCTCTCCTAGCATTGTCTGGTTACATCATAAATAGTCATCTCCAAAGTGAGCTCACTGTGCTTGCTTCTGAGTAGCACCAGAAAAAAAAAGTTGCATCCAGTCTGCGTGACTGGGGACGGAGGATGTCTCTCTTTGATTTGACATCATGATTTCTTTCAGTAGGCCTGCCAGGGTGTCATGGCAGAAGTCTCAGGAGCAGGCTGACTGTAATTAGTCAATGCAAGCAGATGGCTCAACTTTCTGTGCCTTAGCCCTGTGACAGTACCTCATATCGGAGTTGTGACAGCATAGGACACTTGGAGGAGATAAAGTGGGGATGGACGCCCTTAGGATGCTACTAGAGCAGGCACAAATATTTCCTTATTGAGGCTAATGCTGAACTTCCAGCCATTAAAACTTTGACAAAAAACAAAAAAACCCAAAAAACATTACAACGTAGTGGGATCTCTTTCTTCTACGACCAGGTCTCTTGCCACCTGGACATGGGAGACAAGGTAGACGTTATATACCTAGACTTCCAAAAGGCTTTTGATCTAGCATCCCACAATATTCTTGTGGGAAAACTGGAAGGTTGTGGGCTCAGCTGCTTAACGGTTCAGTGGGTGGGAAACTGGCTACAGGGTAGGACCCAAAAAGTTCTCATGAAGATCTGTGTTGTCTTGGCACAAAGGGGCCAGTGGTGTCCCTCAGGGGTCCATGCTTGGACCAGTCCTTTTCAAACTCTTTATCAATTATTTGGATGATGGAGTGAAAAGCTCACTGGCCAAGTTCATGGGTGACACCAAGCTACGGGGCAGTGCGGTCATGCCAGAAGATAGGTTGCAGATACAGGCAGACCTGGACAGGCTTGAGAGTTGGGAAGACCAGAGCCAGATCAAGTTTAACACTTCCAAGTGTAAAGTGATCCATCTGGGGGTAAATAACCCTCAACATACATACAGGCTGAGAGGTGACAGCCTGACTTGCACCACAGCTAAAAGGAACCTACGGGTAATGATTGGCCAATGCATGAACATGAGCCATCAGTGCAATGAGGTGGCAAGAAGGGCAAACAACATGCTGGCATGCATCAGCCAATGCATCTCATGTGAAACTAAGGAAGTGATACTTCCGCTGTACTCAGCACTGGTGCAACCACAGTTGGCATACTGCATCCAGTTCTGGGTGCTGCATTTCAATAAGGATGTGGAAAAATTTGAGAGGGTCCAGAGAAGAGCCACATGTATGATCAGACACTTGACATGGCAAGACAAGCCATACGAGGAAAGGCTGAGGGACCTGGGCCTCTTTAGCCTAAAGAGAAGGTTGAGAGGGGACTTGATAGCAGCTTACCACTATATCAGAGGAGTGCATTAGGAGTTCAGTGAACAACTGTTCACCAGGGCATCCCTGGGGAAGACCAGGACCAATGGATATAAACTCCTTGAAGGCTGCTGCAGGCTTAATACCAGGAAAAACTCCTTCACAGTCAGCATGTCCAGACTGTGGAATAAAATCCCTCCAGATTTGATGCAGTCACCTACCCTGAAGGTTTTCAAGAGGAGACTGGACAGTCATCTCAGTTGTCTTCCTGGCTAGAGTGGGGGGCTGGACCCGATGATCTACAAGGTCCCTTCCAGCCCCTAACAATCTATGAATCTATTGATACCCACATAAGATTTGGATCTGAGCTAAAATATATGTTTGCATATGTTAGTTCATCTCGGATAAAAGAAAGCGACTTGGATGTTTCATCAATGTTTGGATGTGGTTGTGAAGTGTACTCTATCCAAGTTTGCGGATGATACTACATAGTGGGGTGAAGTGCACACTCCAGAGGGTAGGGAACAATTGCAGGCAGACCTGGACAGGTTAGAAAAGTGGGCAGTACACAATAGGATGCAGTATAACGAGGACAAGTGCAGAGTGCTGCACCTAGGGCACAAAAATATCCAACACACCTACTGGCTAGGAAGTGACCCTCTCAGCAGCACAGAAGTGGAAAGGGACCTCGGAGTCATAGTGGACTCCAAGATAAACATGAGTCGTCAGTGTGACAAAATCATCAGCAAAGCTAACTGCACTTTATCGTGCATCAGCAGATGCATGACAAACAGAACCAGGGAGGTGATACTTCCTCTCAATGCGGCATTGGTCAGACCGCAGTTGGAGTACTGCATCCGGACCTCTTCAGCCTCCGCAAGAGAAGGTTGAGAAGTAATCTTGTGGCCACTTACAAATTCATGAGGGGGGACAGCAAGGAATCGAAAATGTTCTGTTCACCAGGGCGCCTCTTGGGGTAACAAGGGACTATGGTCACAAACTGACAGAGAGATGATTTAGACTAGATATCAGGAAAAAACTTCTTCATGGTAAGGGTGGCTAAAATTTGGACTGGGCTTCCAAGGGAGGTGGTGCTCTCCCATACTGTGGGGGTCTTTAAGAGAAGGTTGGATAGGCACCTGTCTGGGGTCACCCGACCCCAGCGCTCTTTCCTGCCTAGGCAGGGGCTCGGACTCGATGATCTGTTGAGGTCACTTCCAACCCTAGCATCTGTGAACCTATGAAAGTGAATCTAAAAGCAAGAAACTCTTTCCGATTGACTATATAAGTCAAGTCAAGTCAGTCCCAAGGCCACTGTGACCATTGGGGTACCTTAGGTGTTGTAACAACCCTCCTATGTTAGCTGAATTGCTTTGTATCGTTAGTGATTCTTCGGGCAGTGACCTGGCAGTGCCCATCTCCTTTCCAGATATGATAGCCGTTGGCTCGCAAGGAGCTCATCTGCCCTTTGACAGTCTTTTTTTCAGTCGTGCTGAGTGTCCACACTCCCTTCTCACCCAACCTAGCCCAGGTGAGGGCTTTGGCTTAGTCACCAGTGAACTTGTGAGTCCCCTCCTGAGGGGTTTGGTGTCTCATTGCCAAGTATTCTTTGCAAGAACTAAGCATTGCTTTGCTCTTCCAAAAGGCAACAGCGGTGCTGTTGCTTTTTACCATTACAGTGTAGAGGTCAGAGTGCCCAACCAGGAGTGAGAGACATGGGTTATAATTCATCCTCAGCCTGAGGATTCAAACCCACATCTCCCTCCTCCCAGGAGAGTGCACTTATTGCTAAGCTGGAAGGGGGTGGGGGGCACCCTCTTCCCATCCTGTTTGATCTGCACCACTGCGCAACAAAGGATGCAAGAGTCACGGGGTTAGATGGAGTATGAGCAGGAGGGAATGTCTAGCTACTTACCCATCTAACAAGACTGTCATGAAGCTTAAGTATTCAATATTTATAAGGCACTTTGGACTCCTTGCAGGAAAGACCCCAGAGAAGAACAAATTCTTTCCTCTCCACTAAGTTAGAACGAAGTTAAAATCATGCCAAGACTTCATAGGAGATGTGCCATCTTCAAGCATTATCCTGGCCAGAATTAATCTTTAAAATGCTGCACAAAGGATAAAATTATCAGAGGACAAAAAGTGTTCCTTTTTTTAGCTAACGGGCTACAGCAGTAGGAATATGATGTCATTAAGTTGGTTATGTATCTTTAGGGTAAGTCTGGTACCTAAGCTAGGAGCACTTCTCCAGGTAAAGGAAGCCCAGGACGGGGCCTCTTTAGGGTATACTTTTGAGGGAATTGTGAATGGGGCAAATGTAGAATCAGTTGTGAAAGCCCTAGCAGCTTTCTGTGGCAGTCTTCCCTCCTCAGTAGCTCTTCTGAAGTCAAGAGAGGCAGATCAGTGCCCCAAGGTAGACATTTTAGTAGAAGCAGTACCCACTGAAAGACCTAGGGCCAAAGTCCTTGCTGGCTCTACCTGTGTAAATCAGAAGGAACTCTAGAGAAATCAGTGGACCTACTTCAGATCTGCAACAAATTGTACAATGAAGATGACTAATGTTCCACTCATAAAATCACTCTGAATTATTCTGCAAATCCATTGAAACGAGTAGACTTGAGGTTTGATACAACTAACAATGCCTGGTTGGGGGCAGAGTGGGAGAAGGGGTCCTGCTGTTAAGACAGGTACACTTGCAAGGGGAAGTTTTACATTTCTTCCACGACCTGTATAATGTACTTGAACTTTCTCTTTGCAGCAAAAAGGGACTCTGAACTGAGCTGTTGCCTCACCCAAGAAAGGTCATATTTTCATGGGGCTTGAGTTTGGTCTTGGATTGTGCCCCTTCCATTTTTCAGCTGTGGCATGCACTTGGAACCAGATTTTCAAAAATAATTCAAGCATCCACAATTGAAGCCAAATTTTTGAAAGATCTCAGCACAGTTCAACCATCTCTTCTTTCTATTTTCTCTCTAAAGCAGGAGTCTCACACATGAACCAGGATTTATTATTATATATTAATGATAGCCTGGTCTTCAGATGGTTTAATAATACAGATGTTTGCCTGTAATTTCAAGATTACAGTGTTTTTGTGATTGTTGTGGGTGGTGAAGCCATGACCCAGAAGGACAATTATCCCCCTGTAGAGCAGCTCTTCTACGCTCTGGATGTTATCTTGTAGCCTGTCTATAGGCAGGATCAGGTCTATAGTTTTGAGGACACTAGGTCCAGCTGCTGTCATTCATCAATGCCTCTCTCAAGGTCCCATTCAGTCAACATCAGCTGCTCTGCTAGAACTAAACTAATGAATGCACTTCTACCGTTGCCCTAGAAGAAATGGTTGGATGAACCTCAGCTGTCCTCTTGTGATAGAAATGTAGTTCCAGCTGACTGCAAATATTTTCACAGTTCCTTATTCTTCCTGCATACATTTTCCCCTTCCCCTCTTTTTCTCTTCCATGCACCTTAAACTTTATAAAGACTGCTTGCATAAAAAAAATTGTTGCTGCTTTTGCAGTTAGCTTTTGCCCTTTCCTTTAACCTATGTTAATCAAGCTTTACAAGTTTCCAATTACCATACCTGTTTCCAAACATCTGAAGTGCTTCCTGGATTTAGGAAGTCTCAAAATGAATCCCCCAAGCATGCACCAGTTTACAATAGAAAAATGGGTCCTGAACCTGTATGGGACACCTTTGAATTGTCTGAAGGCATTCAAATCCAGATCCATATGCTGTAGCTGGAGCCTATTTCTATCATTAAAGATCCTTTTGGGGTGGAGAGGAAGATATTACAGAACTCCTGAAGTGGCTGCTTTCGAACCCTCGATATCTTCTAACATCTAATCCACACGCTGGTTTCAAGATTCAATATGTGAAGCTATAACATTGCAATAAACCACCTGAAACTGCAAAACCTTTGACCCCTTTCCCCCCCCCCCCTTTTTTTTTTTTTTTTTTTTTTTACCCTTCTTTAATTTAAAAAGGTCAAACCAATCAGAGCAAAATTTAGCAGAACAAATGTTGCTCTCTGCAGCAGAGACCTTGTCTGCCAAACTACTGCCTGGAGTAAATGTTTACAGCTGAGTTACAGCCTAGCCTCCATTCCAGCATGAAAAACAGGGTTTATTTAGATTGGAAAATGCTGACAGACCCTGAACTTTATCTGTGCTGGTGGGTGTCATTTGATAATAAAGCACACCTTAGTCAAGCGCATAAAACTGGCATTTAATTCAGAATCCAGTGCTTAGCTGTACAACATCAATCTGCCTTCTCTGTATTAATCGCACTGAAATACATACTGTTTGCATCTGTTAATGCTCCAAAGTCTGTTTGACAACTGAATGCAGCTGAAAGCTCTTAATTCTTGATTTATTTTTTTAACACATGGCACTTAGCTCAATAGAGCTAGAGACGAAGAACCAGCCTTTCCTGAGCTGAAGTTTGCCCAAAACAGAAAATCAATTTGGAAAGACAGGGTACAGCTCAAGAGCATGTTGAACACTGGATTCTAGTGATTGACAATTATTTGGGGGTGTTGTCAATTAAAGACTCTACCATCATTCAGTGTTTGGGAAGCTCTGGTTTTCAATCAACAGAGAAATTGGAAATTTTATAAAGAGGCAATAATGAAATGAAAGGCAATTTAGGCATAATTGGCCAAATTCAGCCCTGCTGTCACTCCTATGAACCAGTGATGATTCTGCCTTGCTAGGAGGAAGCAGATCAGTGATGTAGATCACTATAGCTGTATTGATTTCAATGGAATGATGCTGATTTATGCCGGTGAAGAATCTGGCCTTGCTACATATTAAAATGGGTTTGGGCTCAACAGCACGGACTTCAGAAGCATAAACAACAGTGAGGCTGGAAACTGCAATCTTATTGCAAAGCCAGGCAGCATGTTCATGAGCTGCTAGATTCTGGCCTACCACTGACCTCCACACCATCCTCCAGGTACTTCCATCTCTGCTGCAATTTGGCTCAAGGGCAATCAAAAATTGCAGAGATGATAACGCTGCAGAGTCTGATTCTGCAGGTTTGCTCTGTCCTCTGAAACGTTCTGCCTTCTTCCAGCCCGTCCTCGCTAAATGCCTTCTCTCTGTGCTCAGATTGCATTCAGCACTTCTCTCCGTCAGCTGGATTAAATTTACACTCCAATGCCGGGAGACCAGGCTGAGAAGAGTGCAGTAGGTCAACCCAGGGAGAGGAGCAGGAATAATTCAAACGCTTATTAGACAGGGGGAGGATGAAGACGAAGAGGAGGAGAGAGGGAGTTCAGAGTGGAAATTAAAAAGCATGCCAGCTGGGGGAGAGAAAAAGAGAGATGAGAGTGAAGCAGGTATGAGAGAGGCTTCATCTTGCAATGCCACCACGGTGACTGATGTCTACAGCTCCCTTTACACACGCCAAAACATTTCCAACCCTTATAAGTGGCAGGGGGTTTCAGTTACAGAGCTGGTCCTTCCTCCACACCAAACCAAAGATAGGCTTCAAATTCCTGCAGGGGGTTGGCCAATGTCACCGAGGTAGAACATCATGCACTGCAAGGATGAAAAAGGTGCTACTCTGTTCCTCTTCTAAGCAAGAGGCAAAAAGAAGCCCTTGTGGACCTGGGCTTGGCAGTGAGCAAAAGGTTGTTTCTCTGTGCAGCCTGCAGAAATCTTGCCTCCCAACCCCTGGCACCAAAGAGTCACACCAGCTCTATTACTGAGCCAATACTTGTTATAGAAGAAGGAGCAGAAATTGCTTCACAATCATTTTCACTGAACACCTTCACTTAAACCAGGGCCCCGATTTGCATCTTGCAACAGTCTGGGAGTTTAATATCTGTTTCCCTACGGATAGGGTACCTTACTTGACTATGAGTTGGAACCCACTATGCATATATGGGTGCACAGAGCTTATTTCACTTCACATCCTGCTAAAGCACATCCAGTTTCTGGGGTGATAACAGCTGTCAAAACACTCCCACATGCAAGTGAGGCAACAGCAACCTACTGCAGAGCATACAGCCCCCATCTCTGGGATGGAAATCTGGGAGAGGTCTGTGGCAAGATGCATTTTTCCAGCTCCTCTGTCTGACAACAATCACATAGATTGGCACAGAAACAAAAGCAATGTGTGAAGTTCTTTGAATAAGACAAAATTCATATTAACTCAGCAAATACCATTTTTGTTACAGAGATGATTTCCTTTATAGATCTTTTTTTTTCCCCTGATTCCTTCTCTACCTCATGCTACCCCCCTCCAAGCTGGGGTTAAGTCAAAGTTGGAGAAATGTTTTCTAAAGGAGCACTATTCTTAAGGCATGCAGTAGGTCCATCCAGAAATGTCTTAAGGAGAAATATTTTCTTATATTGTCTATTGAACCTGGTCAAGCCATGATTCAATTAACCAGACTGAGGGAGAGTGGGGAGAGATTGCAGTGAGTTATTTATGCACCTGACATCATAAGCTGAATACTAACCACTGGGTTATGTCCTCTGAAAT
>NW_005841873.1:1043791-1053140 GCF_000455745.1 Alligator sinensis
AGCTGCAGCTGGAGCAAATGTTGACTCTCAGTAGGGGGAATCCACCTCCGTGTTGTTACTGTCGATTCTTTGCATTACAAACAAGACACTAGCTGCGCACTGGTGGAGTTCAGGCCCTAGATTAAAGGGGTGGCATTCATTCGGTTTCCTTTTTTCCATTATCAGGGATACTGCTGTTGTTCCTTGAACTAGAAGACTCGCAGTTATAACATCTTTACAAAAACTGTACAGGCTACCACACCGTCTTGTCAAATGACAGATGTGATCACCTGGTGTTTCCTGCATCATTTTGAACTCAGCCTTCGGGGCCTGCTTTCAGTCATGTCACTAGACACAACATCCTTTATTTTATATACAGGCAGTCCTCGACTTAGAACATTTCAAGTTACAACGTTTCGCACTTATAACGTTTCTAAATTGACACCCTATTTCAACTTTTTGGCATCAGTTTTGACTTCACAATGCTTGATCCGATGCAACGCCACACCAGCGAACATGTTCGCTGCGTTGCTCGTCTCCCTGGAGAACATCTGTCCAAACTTCCTTGGACACTTTCTTTAAGAAAGCAGACGAGACTCCAGAAAAACCTGCAGCCAAGACTCCTGAGACGACTCCAGCCAACAACCCTTCAAAAAGTCCAACAAAGAGCCCTTCAAAAAGTCCAGCAAAGTCACCTCAAAGAAGTCCTTCCAAATCAATACGATTGCTATTTACAATATAAATACATTAATGTAGCTATATTACTCATCTATAACTGATCGAGTACAAAATTCTGGTGTATTTTTGGTGAAAATAGGGTATTGGGCCTTGGTTCAGGAACCAATCCCCCATTTATAACATTGTTTCTTATGAGAAAATTGCTTCCAAGTTACAACATTTCGACTTAAGACAGTTTTCAGGAATCAATTGTGTCGTAATTCTGAGGACTGCCTGTATAAAAAAAAAGACTCATGATACAGCTAAGGATATTCATCACTGGTAAATTAGGAGCGTCCTTCAGACCTTTAGGCTTGGTATAGGCATTCAAAAAGCCTAAGGAAAATTCAAACTAATTTATGCGGGTTTCTCTAAGTGGACTAGGTTAGTTTGGGAGCAAACAGAACTCAAGTTCACCCTTTGGTCGGGGAAGTGGGGAATGCAGGATGCCTGCCCTGGGTGAAGCCAAGAAGTTGTGAACAGGTTGTGGGCAATCCTGTACACCTCCCAGCATGCTGGAGACTGCCAAGGGCAGCTGAATGCAGCCAAACAGCAGGCCACCCTTGATCGGCTTCAGGGCATGCAACCCCAACCCCCTGCTGTCAGCCACAGAGGATGGGGAGCGGAAGGAGATGGAGGCTTCTGTTGCACAGACCCAGTTCTGGCTGTCAGAGAGCCAAGCTAACACAAAATCTCTCCCCAGCCCCATGTCCTGAGTCCTTCATCCAGCTAGCACTCACCCTCAAGCAAGAGGGTGGTGGGGAGAGATTCTGTGCTTGCTCAACTCTGACAGCCAGAGCCGGATCCGTGCAACAGAAGCCTCAGGGTTTGTCCCCCCCATTCTCCCCTGGCCTTCCCGCCTGCTTGTGCCTGAAAGCTGGCTGGACACAGGGCATGGGCCTGGGGAGAGATTGTGTGTTAATTCGACTCAGTGACAGCCAGGGATGGAGCCCGCCATGTGCTTGCCCGGAGCAGCCAAGTGCGGCAGTTCCACACTGACTCCCTGCAAGGGGGATGAGCACAGGCCCACAAACAAGCCCGGGATGCTGGCATACACTGATCTAATACAAATTGATAAGGGATCTGGTACAGAAACTCGATAGATCGGTCTAACCTAAATCAAGTCTGATGCCACAGCGATCCAGGTCTATCTTAGAGCCAGTTCTGCCTTTTTTAACCCAGTCAATATGCCCTGAACTTCTGTTCTGTTACAGGTTCCCAATCACATATACCTGTTTATGGGTAATGTCTGTACCTGGCCTCTGTCAGAATCAGCTGTGAACCTTTTGTGAGTCATTCTGAATAAAGGGGAGTATTTGCTAGGAATATCCACACTGGCGCTTTGTGAATTTTCAGTTCCTACACCCAGCGTATCATTCAGATCCCACTGAAGTGGAGGAAGTGGTCTTTCCCAGAAAAAAAAGTGAAAACAAATCTCTCTTTCTGCATATTGTGCCACTAGAAAACACTGGATATATACCATGATTTATATGTGGCCACATGAACTTATACACCAACATTTTGGTGGAGGCTATAGAGGTTATAGGTGACAGAAGCAATAGTGACCCAGGATGGCACTTTGGTTGTCCAGCATACAGTCTAGCAGCCTGAATCAGTTCTGCTGGGCTTTAGGGCTAGCTGCAGTTTTGAAAGAGGGAGGCATGAGCTAGAGATGGTTGACCTTTGGTAGCCTTCTTGTATGGTACATCTGTTGGCTCTTGACTGGTGGAAGGTATAATTCAAATTAACAGATGGATACACTAAGTCCACCAGTTTGATGTAAATCCAGTGAACTTGTCTTAAGAACGCACTGCTTCAGCATAGTTTTCATTTAGAGTTGCACCATGTTAAATATTTTGGGATTATTAGTTTGTGTTCCAGTCCTCAAAGAAGTGTTAATTAATTTCAGATGTGGCAAAAGCAACTCCTATTGTGCATGCATCTGTTTAAAATTAAGCAATTATTTGATGAACCTTTGGAGGAAATGAATTTTAGATGAAGCATGTACACATATTTATTACGCAGACATTTCCCTTGATCAATTTTCTCTCATTTGGCCACTCATTTATGCAGAAGAAATGAAGAAAATCTGCATATTTAATTCCTTGCGGGCAGGAGGGAATCCACTTGTGTAGTGTTGAGGCCTCTATCCTATGTATATCTCAGTGGGCCTTCAAACACTTATTGGTCAAAGACAGGTCAGCTCCCCAAAAAAGAAAAACCTAGGGCCAGAAACTCAGCTGAGTTCAACCAGAATTCCCCTTTTGACTTATTGGAGTTTAAGCCAGTTTCAGCTGAGGTTTTGGTCCCAGCATATTTAATTTATAAGGGTATTCTAAATTATGTATTGTCTAGAAAAGGTGAGACTCTTCAGAAAGCAAAAGCTCCTTTTTTGATAGCTAAAAACTCCTTATGTTAAAACCTGAATCCTGGAGAAAGTTATCTTTTTTTTAAAGATTATTTATTTGAGGATTATTTGAGGCACTGAACAAAAGAGAAAATTGCTTGGGAGAGAATTTTTTCCAAAGACAATAGATGTCAGTGCTTTTAATGCACAAAGTCAAGCATTGCAGCTACTTTATAATCTGCATGATATGCAACATATGTGGCACTGATCCAGTCTTATTAAGGCCATAATAAGCAGATAACTTTGAGATTAAAGATTTCCTTTTTTTTAAAAGTGAACTCGGTGCTGATGAAATATGGAATGATTTTCCCGCTGTGTTTTATTCTGCATCCTTTCCTCCACACAAGGCTCTACCAGGCTTCTCAGTTGCATGCTGGGCAAAGGATGCCTGAATGTATAGCAGGAGTTAATGCTGCTCAAGGAACAATTGCATTAATTTCTTCATGTAAGCTGCAAGGGTTCCATACTTCTCCTATGGGAGCATGCTCTTTGTCCCTGGCCACACACTGCTCTTCTTTGCAGACAGTAGACCATGTTAGGATGGATGGGCAAAAGACAATTCATCGAGCTCTCTCTCTCTCCTATCCAGCCCGCTGCAAAAATTGGCCTGTGGGTTTACTCCTCATGTGTGCTACATGGAAATCAGATTGCCTACCTCTTGAAATGGGGCCTTGGGAAGCAACCAAATCCAACAGCTCTACCCAAATAGTGCAGAAGTTCAGACCTGTTTGTGCATCTGAAAGTCACAGCTCAGGCCAGTTTCCAGTTCCAGTTAAATCCACCTGCCAAGTCTCGAGTTCAGGTTTGGTGTTTCTCCTGCAGGAGCTAGTGATGTTCCAAGCACTTTATATCCGTTTAGAGAGCACAGGAAAATGTGAAATCATTGACTGCTGCAGAGAAAATGAAGAGCCATTCACTCAGCCCCTGCCAAGTGAGAATGATATATTGTCAACCATAGGGTTACTGAGCCCAAAGCATGATATTCTTGCTCCATTCTCACATCTTACTCACAGCTCCAACAGACGTCAGTATAAGTTTTAGCTGAGTACACTCCCAGGTCTTTAAGGTTTGGTCTATTAGAATATCTTTACTATTGCAGATTGAACATCTTCAAGGCATGGTGCAAACTGTGGTTCTGTTTTGCAAAGGGGAGGCTGTCCACAGTGCAGGCTCTGTACTTGTTCTGCTCACAGATTCACAGACATTTAGGGCTGGAAGGGACCTTATGAGATCATCAGGTGCAGCCCTCCTCCGCTCTGGGCAGGAAAGACTGCTGGGGTCAGATAACCCCACCAAGGTGTGTGGCCAGTCTCCTTTTGAAGATCTCCAGGGTAGGCGCCTGCACCACCCCCGCTGGGAGTCTAGTCCCGAGTCTGGTCACATGAACCATTGAAAAGTTTTTCCTTATATCCAGTCTGAAACCTTCTTCTAGGAGTTTGACTGTTGCTCCTGGTTTTTCCCTGGGGCGCTTTGGTGAATAGTTGTTCGCCTAGCCCCTGATGCTCTCCCCTGATATTTTGAAAGCTGCCACAAAATCCCCCGAAGTCTTCTCTTTTCTAGGCTGAACAGTCCTGTATCTGTTAGCCTGTCCTCATATGGCTTGCTCTTCAGGCCTCTAATCATATGAGTGGCTCTTCTCTGGACTCTCCTAAGCTTTTCCACATCCATCTTGACCAGGAGTCCCTGCTGTTGTCAGGGCACCACATCTGCAGTGTTAGCACTGCCTTCCTTCAAATGGGACACTGCAGCTGGCTCCTTTCTGCCTGACTCTAATGCCTGCTCCCTGGACTTAAGTAAAAGAATCCACCACAGTTTTCAGCAATGCTAAGGAACAACCTTGTGTCTTCCCAAACACTGCCCTATTTTGATCCAAGCACACTGTGAAATCCAAGACTGAGTATAAATTACTGCTGTGCATAGAATGGCTAGCTTATTTGCCTACATGGTCATATCAGTGTCTGCAGCAACTTATTGCTTCATAAAGGGATTGTGGAACGTTTTAAGTTTGAAAAGGTGCTAAGCTATTTGAAATCAAATTCTGTTCCACTTTGTGTGGGTACTACTGCCCTCTCCTGGAGTGCTGCTTCCTCTTGTACAGAAATACTTTTCAGATGCCGTACAGGCAGTCCTTGACTTGGAGCATTTCAAGTTACAACGTTTCGCACTTACAGCGTTTATAAATTGACACCCTGTTTTGACTTTCTGGTGCCAGTTACAATGTTACAACGCTTGATCTGATGTGACGCCACACCAGCGAACAAGTTCACTATGTTGCTCATCTCCCTGGAGAACGTTTGTCCAAACTTCCCTGGATGCTTTCTTTAAGAAAGTAGATGAGACTCCAGAAAAACCTGCAGCCAAGACTCTTGAGAAGACTCCAGCCAAGAGCCCTTCAAAAAGTCCAACCAAGAGCCCTTCAAAAAGTCCAGCAAAGTCACCTCAAAGAAGTCCTTCCAAATCGATATGATCACTATTTACAATATAAATGCATTACTGTAGCTACATTACTCATCTCTAATTGATCGAGTACAAAATTCTGGGGTATTTTTGGTGAAAATAGGGTATTGGGCCTTGGTTCAGGAACCAATCCCCCATTTATAACATTGTTTCTTATGAGAAAATTGGTTCCGAGTTACAACGTTTCGACTTAAGATGTGGGTTTTCAGGAACCAATTGTGCTGCAAGTCTGAGGACTGCCTGTACTACTAGAACTGCTACAGCAGATAATGCCTTGAAGTACCCAAGTTCAAATCCAGTGCATTTTGTTCATATATATAGGGAGAAAAGTATGTTGCATGCTAACGAGTATCTTGCTGTTTGCATATGTTTATCCAGCTCTTGGTCTATAAAGTTCAACGCAAATGGATGAAGTCCTAAAATCTCATTTTTTTTATAAATAAGCCTTACTCACGTAGCTGGCTCCAGTGGATTCACATTGATTTCAACAGGGCTGCTCAGCTGATTAATGATTCTGTCATTAAATCGGCTGGTGATTTCTCTGCATCCTTAGGAAGTCTTTACTTTCCTGTGAGGTTAATCACAGTGGAAAAGTGTTTTGATTTCAAATGATATTCATTTGACTACTCTGTCTAGACCAGGAGTTTTCAACCTGTGGTCCGCAGAACCCTGGGGTCTGTAGACTATGGCTAAGGGGTCTGCAAAAAATTACTATGATCAATCAAAAGTATGTGAATACTCACACTTACAATTCAAAGGGGTCCACATCTCCACTCAAAATTTCCAAAGGAATCTGCACCTCCAATCGAAAATTTGTAGGGGTCTGTAAATGGAAAAACATTGAAAAAACATCAAATCCCAATAGAACTGGATTTTAGCAAGTAGCTCATGCCACACATGTGACCCAGTACAATAAGTTTGACTGACTTGCCTTACATAGCAGCTCTTTCTTCACAACACAGCCACATGTCAACCAAATGTGCCTGCTCTGGGGCCTGCGCCAAAGTTCACTGAAGATAATAGGAAGACTCCCATTAACATCAGTAGCCTTTGGATCAGGCCTGTGATGTGAAACTGTGCTCATAGATGAAATATTTCTCTTTATCAGATTCATCTCTTAGAAAGTTTTTCCTTTTAATGAGGAATGGGAAAGAACGTAATTGCACATGCCCTGTGTAGCAGATGCTGCTGTGCATCTTTTCCTAACTTTTCTCCCTGGTTTCCCTTTGAATAATGAAAAAAAAAATCTACAGAGCATAAAGTCACTCAGCAGTAATCGTTCTCCTGGCTCTTGAGGTCTGCAAAAGAGCTGCTTTGCTGTGCTGTTGCTGACTTGAAGTCTAATAATTGGTTAGCAGGATATTTTATGGGTATTTTTTCTCCTCCAACTAAAAACCAGAAGCACACGTTAGTTTTATGTACTTTTAATTCCTTCAGCCTCTGAAGCAATCATGAATAAAAGTCTGGAAGGAAGTTAGACAAGATACCAATTGAGTTAATATGTGACCAAATTCCAGGAGAAGTCCTGGGCACTTCTCCAGAAATCAAGTGGCAATGTCTTTAGCCAATAAACACCAAGTTAGATCATCAGAACAAATTGCCATTGGCTACTTATCTCTTGAGGTAAGGCACTATTTCTACCACTTTTGAGCAGCTGCTTTATCTGAGTTAAGTGCTTGATCCTTTGGCTTGTTATATCAGGAGTCTCTGCTCAACGTGCTGATTCATAGTAGCCATGGTATATCTGAAGGCATAAGGAGCAGTTGCATGGGTGGGGAATGCGGGATCCATCCTTTTCCTGGGTATCATGAACACCATCTATGTTTACATGGTCTATTTTAAATACAGAATCATAGCACACTAAAATAATGCTAATTTGAAGGCTCATTAAGCAGCTGATTGTTTCGGCAGCAGGAGATTTCTGTAATGACCTCTAAGGTGCAGTTCTGTTTGATCTAATGCTGCTTACTTAAAGTCAGGGGCTGACTGTTGGTTTTTTGGTGGGTTTCTTTGAGTACAAAAATATGGAGCATTTTTTTATTTCAACATTGCTAGGTCTTCAGGTATAACACAAGACAATGCCATATTTATCCTTGGTCTCTCTCCTTGCTCCAATCATGTTCTTTTCCCATCGTCCTGTCTTAGACAGCCAAGCAACTTTATTCAGATTCTTATGAGACTAAATTCACATGATTTCAGTTTTGAAAGCAGGAGGGGAACGAATCCTTTACACACCTGTCCTGAACCTGATTTCAGCTCAGGGCAGCGTGGATTGCAACACTGTAACGGCACAACACAAAGCATTGCCAACAAGGACTCTGGGCTTGTGAGAAGAAACAGGTGTAGAGCGCATAGTCACCGTCTGTCTGTGAAGCTTGCCAACTACGTTCCTGTGAGCCAACAGGAAGATTTCACTTTGCAGGAAACGCTTCCTTTAACAGCAGGCCGAGGGAAGGGCAGTGTGCTGTGTGTGCCCATCATGTGCTCACAGTCATGCCTGAACTTGGTAGCTCTAACTTAAAACTTCCCAGCCTCTGTGCAATTGCTTTGCTAAAACTAATAAAAAACTTTGCACGAGTTCATATTTTGACCTGTAAGGTAAACAGTTAGATGGGCCATAAATCAGCTGTAGCCCAGGTGTACACAGGTTTGTACTTCTCTCTCCAATTGAGGGAATTATTGGCAGGGCAGTGTGCTGTGGAGGGACACAACAGCCCAGCGGCTGCCTCCGTCCTCTATAGAGTCAGGTCCAGTCAATCAACTGCTTAACTATATACAGATTTATTATTACAACAAAACCATTAAAGGGTAAGGACATAGATTATATATATATATGTACAAATTTACAAAACAATAAACCCTATAATAGATAGATAGATAGATAGATAGCTATACACACACCCAGTTATCATTTAAAATACAGATGAACAATAGAACAAACCAGACCAAAGGATATTGATGGGGCAACCTTATAACTCTATTCATATACTAACTATTATGCAATTCAACAAGGAGAAATGAAAAGTGCTGCACCTAGAGAGGAAAAATGTCCAGCATACCTACTGCCTAGGAAATGACCTGCTTGGTGGCACAGAAGCGGAAAGGGATCTTGGAGTCCTAGTGGACTCCAAGATGAACATGAGTTGGCAGTGAGACAAAGCCATCAGAAAAGCCAATGGCACTTTATCGTGCATCAGCAGATGCATGACGAATAGGTCAAAGGAGGTGATACTTCCCCTCTATCGGGCGCTGGTCAGACCGCAGTTGGAATACTGCATGCAATTTTGGGCACCGCACTTCAAGAGAGATGTGGATAACCTGGAGAGGGTCCAGAGAAGGACCACTCATATGGTTAAGGGCTTGCAGGCCAAGCCCTATGAGGAGAGACTAGAGAACCTGGACCTTTTTAGCCTCCGCAAGAGAAGGTTGAGAGGCAATCTTGTGGCTGCCTATATTGAGAGGCGATCTTGTGGCTGGTACCATAGGCAGCATAGGCTGCTGCCTATGGTACCAGCAGATCATGGTGCTTCAGGGAGCCCACCCCTGCCCCAGCCCTGGTAAAATCTGTGTGCAAGGAAGGAGCCCCCCAGGGGGCACTTGCCTGCCTGTACACTAATGCCAGGAGCTTGGGGAATAAGCAGGAGGAGCTCATCCTCCTGCTCAGTGCAAACAATTACGATGTCATAGGGATAACGGAGACCTGGTGGGACTCCACCCATGACTGGACCACGGGTATAGATGGCTATACCCTGTACAGGAGGGATCGTGTAGAGAAAAGGGGCGGGGGGG
>NW_005841873.1:1056338-1064100 GCF_000455745.1 Alligator sinensis
CCCCAGCCCTCTTCCCTGCCTATGCAGGGGGTCGGACTCGATGATCTATTGAGGTCCCTTCCGACCCTAACATCTATGAATCTATGAATCTATTACTTCTAATTATTCACATAAACTATAAAGCACAGTCCACAAATATAATTGGCAGTCCTCAGACTACCTGGGTGCCTTCCAGGGCAAGGGCCTCACTCCCAAGGTACCACTACAGGAAAGGAGGTGGGGGGAAAGAAAAAGGAGAGGAAGACCCCAAAGACTCTTATGCTCCCCCGCTATCACCCAGAAGCAGCCCACGTGGTGCCCCTTCGCAACCCTCTGGGGGTCCTTCCCCTGTGGGGACCCTCCTTCCAGGTAACTTACTGCCACAGTCCTGGAGGATTGCCTCTTGTTCACCAGGTCAAGCTCTGTTTCCCGCCGGGTTTTCCTGCCGCCTGACTCTGCTGCTGCCATCCTGGCTTAGGGCCACATGCACCGCTATATGTAGTGGGCGCTTCGCCTTGTGCTAGGGGTTCGAGGCCTGGACAGCCTTGTGCAGCACCAGGGTTCAATCTGTTCCCAGACCCTCTGGGCTGCATCGTCTGCACTGAGCTGCTGCCCCATGTCAGCAGCTGTGGACCCGAGCCACCTCTAGTGGCTCCCAGGGTCTCACCCTCCATGCAGCGCCCCCTGCACCGAGCTACCAGCCTCCTTCTGGGGGGTGAGGACCTGATCCCCACCAGGGGCTCCCGGCTCCAAAGATCTTGCCCCATGCACCATCCTGTGCACCATGTCTCTGGCCACACACCAGAGGTTGGAGGCCCGAGCCACCTCATGCAGCTCCCAGGGTCTGGACGCCGTGCACCATGCTGCACACCGAGCGCCTAACCGCTGGAGCCGTGCCACGCTCCCCGCTGATAGAATTCTTCAGGGGCTCTTCCTGGGCCACTGCTTCACCCTGCTAAGCAGCTCTCCTCAGCTCATCTAAGCCCCGCTCTTCTCTCTTCTCTGTCCCCAATGCATCTGCCCTCTCGTGCTGGGCACACAGCTCCTTTCATACACTCCAGGCCTCTGTCCCTGAAGTCTTCCAGACCTGACAGTTTCCAGTCTTCGATCAGGTCCAGGGGAGCTCTTCTCCCCCCTGCCCCCACCAGGAAGTGGCGTGATATTATTTCTCTTGCTGCCTCATGACTGGTGGATGGGCTCCACCAATCAAAACAGCAGGATCTCAAGCCTGGGATTCAACCCAAGCTCTGAAAGGTAAGCCTGCTCCACAACCAACAACAGTGGGAGACTTCAGACTGTGTGAGGATGATGTGAATGCTTCATCCCACCAAAAATGCCATAATACTGGAGAGGAAGATTTCAGACTTGAATCCTGACACTTCCATCACAGTTTCTTCTGGTTCTACCTTCCATATGAGAGGTTAGAAAATAGGAGGTGCTAGTGCAGGGCTGGACAAAATGAGGCCCACGGGCCAGATGCTATCCGGCTAGCAGGGCCCCTAAAAAATTTAGAAAATTAATATTTATCTGCCCCTGGCTGCCTGTCATGCAGCCCTCAATGGCTTGCCAAAACTAAGTAAGTGGCCCTCCACCTGAAATAATTGCCCACCCCTGTGCTAGTGCAAGGGGCACACAATATTGTACCATGGGTTACCCCTTTCCCCACCCTCTGAAAGTTTTTTAAGTGTTTTTTTTAGAAAGCAGAACTTGTGAGCTTGGGGCTTTTCCTCTAACTCGTCCCATAGAAGGAGCAGTCCCCCAGACTTTTGTCTCCATAGGTTAGCTCAACTTCTGGAGAGCTCTAAAAGGACACCCACCTGATCTATGAGTGATGCTCAAGCAAACATAATAGTGTTTCCTTCTTACAAAGAACAGGACATGTGCAGGTTGGGCTATGGAGAAGGAGCAGGCAGCTGGACAATTATAATCAAGGGATATGTATTCAAGCAATAAGTATTTTATAGAGGGAGTTCACTTGAAATTGGGGGTCAGGGAAACCCACAAGGTTATTAGCCGTTAAAACATTTCTTGGCCCTTTGACTTTTGACCTTGGCCTTTTACAGGAACCAGTTCATCTTCAAAATGCGGGAGTGTTTTCTGACATTCACTTTTAATACAACTTTTGTAGCAACATTCAATTCAGAAAGCATTCCTGGTAATTAAATGCATTTGCAAAACTAGATGGGCAATCAGTGGCATGGAGCCACCAGTACTCAAAGCAAACCCAAAGAAACACACTATTAAATTGACATTATTTCCTCAAAGAACAGCTCGTGTCACAAGGGCACTTGGACTTAATCAAGGAAAGAGAAACAATTAGAGAAAAGCCAATATCTATGCACAGGATGTCACCAGCAAAGAAGAGTGCCACAGAAATGAAGGCATTTGTTTCCAGAGTTTACAGCAAAGAATAAACTACTTTGAAGGGATTTTGCAAATTGTCCTTCTGAAAGGTCTGTTGTAAACCTAAGGGCTATAGATATCTATGAGAGGAGTGAAATAGCTAGGATCAAGTGCGTAGCAATTAAACAAGTCCATTACCAGCCATCACAGTAGCTTGAGGCAGGTTCGGAATCAGAGATCATTCTCCTGGGCTGTCTCTAGACAGACATCGTGACATTTCTAGATGGGAACCTGGCCCGCTCCTCCTTAATTGTGATCCGCACGCTCGTTCTCTGGCATGTCTAGCTTCATTTCCATCTGTCAGGATGGCATTTCGCCCTCACAGTATGTGGTGCCAGGGTAACGGTGCTAACCGAGTGTCGGCAGAGAAAGTGGCAGATGAAAACTAAGATGCCAGGAGTGGCCCCAGCGGTGTTAAGGCCACCGGCTTTGTTAGCAGAGTTCAAAACTGCTGAGGCTTTGCCAACAAGAACCTTTTTCCTGTATCTCTGGTAGGAATTAACTGACTCAGAGACCTTAAGAACCATAGGGAATCTTTAACTAACATCTTGAACTGAACCGTGCCTCAGCTGTGGAGTTTTACAAATATAATGTTACCGTGTGACAAAAGTTTGTGGGTAGAATAGAGCCTGATTCTCACTGATACTGCGTGCCTGCCTGGGGGCCTTTATGTAAATGCCCTGTGAGTTAATCTTTTAAAGGAAAAGATTTACTTATTAGCAGCCGTGTCGCTGTCCCAATTAAATCCCAAGATGCAAAATCTCTCTGGTGTGGGTGGCATGCAAATTCAAGCCTAGGTTGAAATTCTCTCAGAAGCAAGAATTGTTTTTTTGCAAATACCATCCAGGATTCCTGCAGTTGGCAGATTTTTCATCCATCAGTGACTTATTCAAGACACCATGAAACAGGTGCTTTTTAATGGCATTATAAAGAAGTACTGTGTATGCAAGAGTAATTATCCTTATGTCAGATGGGAGTGAGGACAGAAAGTGCCGTAAGCACCTGATATAAAATGAGAACTGGGCCTGTAGTGCTGCAGCTGCAGTCTCTGGGCAGCGCAGACACTTTCCCAGCCGTATTCTTCTTTTGCTCGGAGAGACAGGATCTTTTCCCTCATTTCCTGATCTGGGTGTCTATGCACATGTATGTACCCATGGGGAACGTCTGTGGTTCTGTATCCTCCCTACACTCCCCGCACAGTGGGACAATTTAAACTACAAGGATACACAGGGGGTACACAGATGCAGTAAATCCAGACAATAAGGAGGGCTCTGGGCCTGCCACCCTTCAGTGCACTTGCCCATGGGCAGGGTTGCTAGATCCTAAACAATTTTGCCTTAACTGGGAGTATCCTGGTTGTGTAAGACTTGATTTTGAAATAAAGGCAACATCTCTGTAATGTCATATGCAATAAATTACTGGGTTTTAAACAGCATTAAGATGGAGTTATGCCTGGGGAAAAGGTACCGTATTATATATCTCAGGGGCTGTCAACTGGGGGGGGGTACGCATACCCTTGGGGGTACTTGAGAGGGCCCTAGGGGGGACGCGTGGGCAGGAGGGGATGGAGCACTGCCACACACCATCCCGTGCTGCCATGCGGGTGCTGCCCACCCGGCTGGACACTGGGGGCAGGAGAAGCTCACTCCACGTTCGGCCGCGAGCCACCGCCCCCACTCCACGTCCGGCCAGGTACACTCCTCCGTGTCCAGCCTCTGATCCAAAAAGGTTGAAAACTCTTGATATATCTAATTCACGATCAGGGTGCTCTGTTATACCTAGCTTTTAATAAAGGCTAATAAGAGAACAAATATTGTTTGAGGAAATCTTTAGGGAAAGTAGAGAAAATTGTTCATTTGGAGGACTGACTCTTTATATCACATATTTCACGAGACTACCTTTTGTGTTGATAGGTTGTCTTCTAAAGTATGTGTCACATGTGCCTGGACAATTTGGATAATAGTGTCATGTTTTATAAATCTAACTAACCGCTACTATCTACAAAAATGATTAGAGAGAGAGAAAATACGCCATATAAAAATCTGGAAAAATGTGGATTATTTAATACAAGGAAAGCAAGACTGAGGGGGAATTTGATAACAGTCTTTGTATACAAAGGAGGTTGTTACAGCAAGGATGGTGATCCACTCTTCTCTGTGTCCACAAGGAAGAGGACAGGAAGTAATGGGTTTAACTTGCAATAAGGGACATTTAGGTTAGATATCGGGAATAATTTTCTAGCTCTGAGGATGGTTAAGCACCAGAAGAGGTTGCCTAGAGAGGCTGTGGAATCTGCCATTAGATGTCTTTAAGTGCAGGGTAGACAAATGTTTGGATGGTTTAGACAGGAAAAGGCGCTCTCCTCATTCCTTTCCAGCCCTATGTTTCCGCATTTCTATTACAATTATTACCTGATTCAAGGGCAATGACAACACGGTGTCAACCAAGGTATAGCTGGGGCTGGCTCCTGCCGCACAGAAGTCAGCAGTCCATCAACTCGCTGAACTTTTCGTGCAGTCCTAAAGCCAGCCTGTGTTTCAGCTGCTAGGAAAATTCCCTGACACCTGTTGCTTCTTTATGCACCAAATGTCCTTCAAAAGTGAGAGGTTTTTCTAAGGGAATATCCTGATGAGAAAGGGCCAGAGGCATCCAGAGTTCAGCTGCACCCAGCTGTACTCATTATTTCTTAGGCTGCAGGTGCCAGTTACTATTCCTCCACTCTCTCTTGCACTCTGAGGCAACAAAAATGTCTGGAGAAACCCAGACAAAGAAATTCAGTCTGGGGTGTACTGTTTTTAGCTCTGTAGACAAGGTATTAGGCTTATGCGAAGTGGCTAGTATTCACTTTGGATTCAGATTCAGGGACAGTGATTCGATTTGGTGATTCAAATCACTGTCCTGAATCGATTTGGCCGAATCTGATTTGGAGATTTGGCTGCTGCCGAATCTCTGAATCAGCTAGGCCCATCCCCCACCCAGTCTCCCATGGCTGCCCCATTTGGCCCAGCTCCAGCCCTTTAAGGAGAAAAAAAAAATGAGAAAAACCCCAGACTTACGATTCCTGCAGGGCAGGGGGTGATTCCCAGGGTTTTTCTCATTTTTGTTTTATTAAAGAGCCGGAGCTGGGGCAGGCGGGGCACCCATGGCAGGGCTGGAGGAGTAGGGGGGGCAAATGCAGAGCCCCCCCATGCAGCATGGGGCAGTGGGGATCACCCCCCCCACGCAGCAGCACCCAGTGAGTGGGGCTTTTCTTTAAAGCACTGGGAGCTAGGGTAGGCAGGGCAGCCATGGGGGGGGCTGGGGGAGCAGGCAGGGGATGGGGCTGGCAGGGGTCCCCCCATGTTCCCTTCCCCTTAAGCTCTGCAAATCTTTTCTGAAGATTCAGAGAGCTTCAAATCAATTCAAACCTTTTAATTGGTCCCCTGATTCAATTCAGATTTGGAGATTCAGCCACCGAATAGGGCCGAATCTCCTCCAAATCGAATCACGACCCAAAGCTTTGCACAGCCCTACAAGGTATGTAGTCAACTTTCTGCCCTACCCGGACAGAGCAAGGATTTCTACTGTCGTACAGGATTGACTATCTTGTTACCCATGCTGTATGGAAGCAGTCCTTCCTGTTATGACACTGTAGCTTGGGAGGGGACATCAGGCTTTGCGTGCATATGCCATTTGTAGAAAGACTGCCTTGCAGAGCTAACTTGTTCCAGTTGGCTTGTCTGGGACATTTGGTAGGACGGGGGATATACTTTAAGCAAGAGATAGAAGTTTCAGCCTGATAAAGCTGGTGAAGGTGAAAGAAAAAAATGAATTGAAGGTATCAGTATAACCAAAAGAAACTTTGAAGCCTTGGTTTAATGAGCTTCAAAAAGTAGCAATTTCTAATTAACAGAGCCCTTCCTTCATGTGCGAGATGTGCATAAAAGAAAACTTCAGAATGATGACTTTTATGGCATCTGCCAATATTTTCATTTTAGCTTAACAGGCGATTTAAATTATTATTGAGTCCTACTTTGTGAAGAGAGCAAATGTGCAGAAATTTGATTATATTGAACCTCTAACTGGATAAACAGGATACTAGTCCCAGTGGAATAATTCCATTAAGAACTGAACTATCCATCTTGAAGTTGCTCATGAATACAAAGAGCCTGAGCTGCTAGCGGTGCTGGTTTTGCAAAATAACTTGTATATTTGTGTGTCAGATAATAAAAGCAGACTTTATTTAGGAAGGTATTAAAAAAGCAGTTTTAATAATGTATTTAAAAACTTCATTGTTACCCGGAATACGTTGTTTCTCCCTATTCGATCATCGGTCTTTCTTGCGCTTGTACATTGCCTTTAAAATGTTTCTGTCCAAAGCCTTCAAAGGTACTGCATCTTTGTAATCATATGATCTAAAACACAAAGACTTTTAACTCTTGGAATCAGAGCTTCACCTATACAAACTGTGGTCCAGTTTACCTGTTATTTTTTTTAATTCTACCTGCTACCTTTTACATAATTAATTTCTATCTTCTGTTCTTTCTCTGTGGTTTGTGAGTCAATTGAGAAGGCTTGCCCACTTAATTAAAGTTAATTAGAACTTGCTTAATTCAGTGTCAGTAAAATGCTTGCTAGCCTGGCTTGAGGAGTTTATAAAGAAGGTGGCAACCGCAAGAAGAAGCTACAAGTGGCAAAAAAGCAAATTTGTAACTGTGAGACACTTGCTATCCACCAGCCATACTTTTCTGTCAAAATTGGCAAATTGTCCAGTAGCAAGTCTTATAACACTTCCAAGAGCAAACAACAGATGACATGTTCTGCTTGGATGAGTCAGTTTGAACTTGGTTCTTTAGAAGTCCCTGGTTTAGATTGTATTTGTGGACACGTACTAAGCTAGTACATGTTAATACTAAGCCAGGGGTGGGCAAAATGCGGCCCGCGGGCCGGATGCGGCCTGCCAGGACATTGTATCCGGCCTGCAGGGCCCCTAAAAAATTTAGAAAATTAGTATTTATCTGCCCCTGGCTGCCTATCATGTGGCCCTTGATGGCTTGCCAAAACTCAGTAAGCGGCCCTCTGCCCAAAGTAATTGCCCGCCCCTGAACTAAGCTAACAGTCACCAGCGGTGGCATAAGTGATCATGGCCAGAACTCAAAGCCATTAATGACTATTTTTGATGAAAATGGAAACTTCTTTCTAGAGGTATCATGAAAGAAAAGCTGAGAGAGAAGGCAACCATGTCAAAAAAAAGTCGAGTACTTTTAAGCTATCAGAAATCGCTGCTTTTGTGTCCAACTGATGCACTGGATTCTGCCTGCTGTGAATGTTCTTCCTGCCAAAATGCCAGTTTTTCTACTTCTGAAAATACCCTTCTTAATAAAGAAGGCTTTGTTTCTTC
>NW_005841873.1:1064131-1098370 GCF_000455745.1 Alligator sinensis
GAAAGAACGAAACATGAAGAGAACGTTGTTTTCAACAGTGAGACAGCTCCATCTACGCAAGTGGATGTGTCTTCAAGCAGTAAGTACTTGATGCAATTGCACAATTATTCAAGGAATATGGAAGACTCTACAGACAAAGAAACTCTGAGCATCAATAGTCTAAAAGATTCTGACAAACAGCCTGTAATCAATTCCAGACTTTATCTTTTTGCTTTTGAACATCGGGCCAGTGGAAATAAATCGTAAGAATTTTCCTCGGGATGGGAATGGAAAATAAATGTCAGCTTTCCAATTTTTTTCCCATTATCTTGCAACTGGAAAATACATAAAGTGAGATTGCTGTCTCTCTTCCACTAAAGCTGATTCTGTTTTTTGCTTCTGCTTTAAGTTTTTAACTCTAGAGATTTTGCTTCAGCCTGGAATGACATTCAAGACCCCTGCCCCACCCCAAAAAAAAAATGTCCTGTATCCTAGGAACACATTAGGAATTAGTCCATGGTATGGAAACCTATCATGTATGGTGAGGCAAATATTAGACAAAAGCAAGATCATATGTCTTTAAAAAAAGCAGCACCAAATGAATGTTTTGGTAGTATTCGAATAATCAGCAAGCTGTTTTGGAAGGCGTTTTGACTTGATCAGGCTGCATGGAAGAGAAGTGATTCCTCTGCATAGTTTAACAGATAAGCTCTTCTAGGCAGAAGGCAGGGCTTAGAGACAAACTGTTTCAAAGAGATATGAGTTTTCACACGCGACAACCTCATTCATCAGATGCAAGGAATGGACTAGCAGAATGAAAAGATTTTATATAAAAGGGAAAGGGATAGGGGGAAGGGAAGTTGCTGAAAGAGCTAATAAGTGGGTTGATTAGATCAGTGGAGAGGCACAAAGCAATGAAAACCTGGAGGGACAGTGGAGCTGACAGCTAGTCCAGGTAATAGGATAAGAATCCATAGTCACTGCTGAGACAGAGGTTAATACAATCCAGTCTGTGTACGAGTTGGTGTTCTGCAGTTTCATGTTCAAGTTGGATTTGGGAGTTATTTTCAGTTAAGGACAGCTTCTTCGAGGCCAGTGTTGGACGATCCAGGGAGATTGAAGTGTTCTGCCATAGGCTTTTGTGCGCTTCTGGGATTGATCAAAAATAGGTGGCCGCTCATTTTGTTACATAGAATGGTTCTGTGCTTAGACTTTTTGTTCAGTCTTGTGGAAGCTCTGGAGTAAAGGGCACCGACTTCTGGCAAGCCATGCAGGGGCATGGTTAGGATTGCCAATTTTGCTCCATGATTGCATGGATCTCTGGCAGCTCCACATTCACACCTGCCTTGCTGTGGCTCCCTGGTAGCTCCTGCTTACCCATGCCCCCATTTCTGTCCCAGCTCCCCACTCATCTGTGGCTGCCTGGCTCTCCCTCTGTCAGTCCAAAGCAATAGAGTTAAGGACGATAGTTTGTCCACGTGGCGGGTGGAAGTGGTGTGTCCTGGGGTACCGGCAGACTGCAAGTTGCTGGATTGGCCCTAGGGAGCAGACTGATGTTATTGCAACACCAGCTGGAAATAATCCTCATCCAAAGAGATGTAAGTTTGAGACACTCAGAGGGCACATAGCTTGTCTTTTCCTCCCGGATTGTATGGACATTCCCATCATAAGAGGACTTAACATGTGGGAAAGGTCACATCTAACATTACCCTGATATGATCTGCATATATCATGCCAGGTTTCAGAAGTCTAGGAACCAGAACGCTAAGCAATGCCAAATTGCTGGCTCATATTAATCTGCAACTGTGAATTTCCATGCAGTGTGACACTTGAGTATGATGTACTTATGAAGTTAATATCACAAGTAAAATGCTTCAAGAAGTTGAAGTGAACACCTAAGAAATTATGTATTAACTTAAAAGCCTCTGAGGATTTCTTTGTAAACTACTGTACTGATAGGGGATTTTCAAGTGTCCTTTCTGCTGTTAAAGAACTAGCTGATGAGCTGGAAATCAAAGCCTGTTTCCAATAAGAAAAACAACATAATGTACAAACCAAAAAGGGAATGTTTGATGTCAAAGCCAGAGATGAACCATTAACTAATCCCTGACAAGAACTATAAAGCCAATCCTTATCTAGCATATTTTGGATACTGCTGCAGAATCACTTAAAGAATACTTTTTTACAATTTGAGGAGCACCGAATGATTGCTGCCAAACATTGAAGACTGCATGAAAAGGACTATCAAAGCAGTTCACTGTTTTAAGCAAAGCATCGAAGAGGGACATCCTGATGAAGAGCATTAAATGCACTGAATCTTTGCAATGAATTCAAGCTTTTGGCAGGTGGCTGAAACCTGGAAGACTCCCAAAAGCCACATTGCAGTTTTTTTAATGCAAAAATAAGCTTTTGTTCTTGTTTCAAAACATATTCATCATACTCGGGATTCTATTAACCTTGTCTGTATCTGTTGCAAGTGAAGAATGCAGTTGTTTGAAACTTTAACATATAAAGACATACTTGGTTCTGTCTCAGTTGTTGGGTCTTGTTACAATTTCAGCTGAAAGCCACGCCACGGGGAGTATTGATCTAGAGTTGGCCATGCACACGTTTGTGTGTATTAAAGCAAGGAAAGCAAAATTCAACAAAGATACTAGTCCTAAAAGGCCTTTGAAGGACTTGTGGCATGTTTAATTTTCAAGATCCTCACTTTACATTCTCATCAAAAAACAAGAGCGATGCATCTAACTCGCTTAATATTTTATCAGGGACTAAGGAACTTATCAGGAAAGAGCAGCAAAAAAATAAATAAAAATGCCCTCCTGCCTACCTAGAAAATAGGCTAATGCTGGCACCAGGTGATTGTTTTATTATTTTTATATGAGATGAAAGGATGATTAATGACTGCAAGTGTGCAGACCTTGAGGGACAGAGAAGTAACACATCTTTTTTGAGATATCTGTATTTGAAAAGAGATATTGGAAATGGCTGTGTTTATACAGGGAGCTGTCTGATGAGTGGTGGTGCCTGCAGCAGGGAAAAAAAGTATAATTGAGTTTCTTTCTTGATAAGAAGGCATGTTTGTACAAAGCAAACATAATAGGGCCAGAACCTCGGCTGGGAGAATCCAGTAACATTCCTCTGATGGATTGGCCCTACCTAGAGATTTGGCCCAATAGTATGAAAGCAGATAAGGTATTTCCTAAATCAAATTTTTTGGCAGGAGTGTCACAAATTATCCTTTTGTCTTCCTTGAGTCCCTCTCCAATGCCCTTCCCCTGCCTGATCTGCTTCTCTGCTTTCTGTTCCCTGCCCTATCTGGCGTTGTGCCGTCTGCCCCCTCCCAGTCTGCTGCATCCCACACACAGGCTACCTGTGCCAGTTATGGTACATGCGCTACAGGTTTGCCACCCTTATCCAGTAACTTCCAAATGTCTTTTGAAATGTCTGGGTCTACAGGTGCAGTTAGCTACCCTGAGGGTGGCTACATATTTGTTTCAGATGAAACATTGGAGGCTGGCACAGATAAGAATCAGCCATGAAGGGTTCATAGATGTTTGAGGGTGAATCTTGAGAAAGGAAAGGCGGGTCTCTCCTCTCAGCTTCACAGCCTCTCAAAACTGCTGCTTCTGGGCTTGGTCAGAGCTCAAGGGCTAGGGACAGACATTGTACATAAACTGGTTTAAGTCATCAGAAGCTAGTTTAAACCTGTAAGAGAACAGAAGCTCAGTGCACATAAACCAGTTTCAAAATGGCTGAAACTGGTTTAAGATAAACCTGGTTGAATGCAGTATCAGACCTAACTGATTGGGGTCAAACTAGTTTATGAAACTTCTGTCCCAGACTCCTTCATAGTTCAAGTTAAATCACAGTATCCCAGCATCCCAGCATGCTTTGCAGCCCTGGGCTGTGCTGTCTGCTCCAGAGAGCAGGGCTGGCCCTGCCCCTCTGCTCCCTAGCCAGAGCAGTGAGGGCTGGCTGACAAGGGGGTGGGGGGCAAGCCCAGCTGGGGGTGGGTGAGGGAGGGGGGTTAAATACCCCTTCCCCTGCTCACACTTACTGCTGGCTGCAACTGTGAACTACAAATCCCAGAGGCACCTGGAAGCAGGAAGAGAAAGTGATGAGCAACACTGCAGAGTCCTGCTGCTGTAATTCTGGACTGCAAATCCCAGAGACCTAAGGGGCAGCAGGAAGAGAAAGTGAACACGCAGCCAGAGAGCCGTGCTCTGGTGTCTCCCAGCTTCTGGCCTGAGCCATGGCACACATGTGGCTGCATTTCCTGACTCAAAGGTAAATGTCTGTTCACTTCTGTTTCAATTTAATCTGTGCAGTTTAGACTAACCTCAAAGACTGAATCGATTCAGCCTCAGGCTTCGTGACTGTCTGTACTTAGCCAATAGCACTGTTGTGTGCAGTCTTCTCCCCAGTTAATCACTCAGGTCATTAACACTTCACAGCCAACAGGGGTCCAGCAGGATGTTCCTCCAAGTTCCACCATGTCAAGCAGCCATCCTACAAGCTAATAAAATGAAGTCTCAGGATAGCTGCAGTGAAAGCTGTACTTCATAGATTTGTTGATTTATTTATTTTTTTATTTTTTTAAGGCCAGAAGGGGCTGTCGGTATCACCCTCTCTGACCTCCTGCATGACACCAGCCAAAGACTTGACCTCGTAAACTCTGCACCAAGTTGATAACTTCTTGTATATCACCTAGAAACAGAGGTTAGGTATGCTCACTATTAAGAACATGCCATCTCATTCAATTTTGAATTTGTCTAGCCTCACCTTCCAGTCTTTGGATGCCATCATACAATTTTTTGATGTCAGGAATCCCATCATCGTAAAAGACTGATGGGAAAGAATTGAGCCTGTATCACTTCAAAACCTACTTCACATTATTGCTTTAACTGCTTCTATAGCCTGTAACTATTTGGCGAGTGTTGAATGAATTAGATGGGGCCTATTAAGTTCACTGACCATGTTCACTCTTCACTGAGTTTTCCCACAGTGCAGTCCAAAAACAGTGCAATTTCCCCAGGCCAGAAATAGGCCAGTGCAGTTCCTTTCAGAACAAGGAGTGGAGAAAGCTTGTAGGCATTGGTCTTACAATAGATCAATAGGGAATGATTGGTCGAACAGACATTATAGGGTAGATTTGTCGTATGGATGCACTGGGGCATTCAGAAGATGCAGCATTTAAAAGCAAAGAAATCTGTACTCTTCTCTTCAGATCCTAAATACTAAGCTTGTCCTCCATGGAGAAGAAAAGACACCCCAATGCACTTCTAGCTGAAATGCTGGACAACACAGTCTGAACCAAAAAAAAATCACTACCGTATGGATGTGTTTCCTCTTTCTACGCCAATGACTGATACAATTAAGGATGGTCCAAGGTTCCCTGGCAATCTGGACTGATGCCTGTCAGGTTGTTGTCAAACTCAAACGCTAATTTATTCTAAGCCATCCCTTTGAATTACTTCTATACCCAAGGGTAATAACAGAATGCTTGTTTCTTTGCTGCTGCTTGTGTTTTAAAGTTAGAGATTTAGTCTGATGTTGTTTCCTAGTATAGAAAATTCTTTTTTCTTTTTTGATATAAAAAAATTGGGGGGGGGGGGATCTTCAAAATGTAGAGGGATGCGTAGTTGCTCTCATCTGTGATTGCACTGTGAGTTCCAATAGCAACATGGACATTTAAACATATATTTCATCCTAAGACTATTCCTAACAATGTGAAGGAGACTTGGAGTCCTTGTAGAATTTTTAAGGTCTGTATAAATCACATTTCTGTCTAAATATTTCTGTAGTAAGCATGCTCCTTTTAATTCTTTGAAGACCTTTATGTACTCGAGTTGAGGTGTCTAATTAATGATAAATGTAACAGAAGGAAATGCAGGCATAAACTCTAGATCAGAGCTGTAATGATAGTGTCACTGGCATATTTCCATCAGACTTATTACACACGAACCCACAGGAAAGAGAACTTTCGGGAATGCAGGATAATGTATTACTTATTTAAATTGTGCTAATGAAAGATGCAGGGCAGGTGGTCCTAATGTTAGCTTTCTTGCAGATGCAAGCACTTGAAATGCAGGTGCAAAATTGTGTCTGCACCCAGGAGAAAAAGGTAGCATATCTGAAAATGCATTCCAGGTTGTTGCATATGGTACATGGAGTATTACATTTAAAGATAAAATGAATTCAGGGTTCCAGTTCCTAAAATTAAAAAAAAAAACTTTTATAAGGAAAATAACCTTTTTCTCTGTTAATAGTAAAATGTCTGAGTTCCTTGAGAATAATTATCTGGACAAGAATTGCTATAAATAATATGGTGATATTTTTCTGTATCTGCTTCTTCTGAATAGTCTTCCCTTCGCCTTCTATTACCTCACCATAAATTACCAGTAAAAATGGCAAAATCAGGCCAGTTCTACAAACTGGTGTCTCATATTTTCCATGGTCTAATTTGCTTTGGGGTTGCTTTCTAAATTTCCATGAAAAGGTTAATCTGGCAATGCATTATTTTAGCTATCTGTCTGTTTGAATCTTATATCATTGTTATCCATGGGGTGTTTCCAGGAATGGCTGGTAAATTAATTTCTTGATTTACTTTAAGTCAGGGAATGAGCGACATGTTCAGCTCATGAAAGCTGGGGAAAGCCATGGGAACTACGCATCAGTGCTCATGTGAATTAAAGCCAGGTTGTTATACTAAAAAGCCACACACACTGTAAGGTGATGTGTTAGTGATGTGCTTATAAAATCACCCCGAGATAGAGCTTGCCATTTGTTAAATGATAGCTTTCTGATGCTGATAAAACTGCATATATTATCATCCAATACAGCCAGCTGTACCTGTGGGAGACCTGCAGTTCCATATAAAACAATTGATTCTACTGATGTAAGAAAATTAGGTTTTTGTATTGAGGGGCGGGATTTTTCTTTTTCTCTAAAATGTTTCCTATTGAGTACTCCCACCAGGTGTACTGTGCTTTCTGAAGTCATTAATGTGGATCAAAGGATAATTAGATTTTGGCAAGCATAAGGGGGTTTGATTAATCTAACTGAACAGCATTCTTTTATCTCATAATATTAACTACCTGTTGATTCAGTCTGGTGTGGTCAGGTTTTAAGAGAGCACTTTCCCATCTCCTCCTCATGAAAAGCATCAAAGAGATGGTTAGGCACAGAAGAATCCAGCTGTCCTTGTCTCTCTCACTTTGTCAAAGCCAAAGACTGAGGAATTGGGTTGACCTCAGCCCATGGTCCAGTTGCAGGGCGAGCAGAAGGATGCTATGAATAGAAATCCAGTGTTCACTAGAGGTTTGTGTGCCTGGGTCTATGGGAGATGGAAGGTCTTTCTTTTCCTCCAAGTTGAAAAATAAGGTGAAGTTTCCAATATCACCAAGTGACTAACAAACACTGACCTTTAATAGTGCTCTTCAATGGTGACTGGTACTGGAAAGCATGGGACACATTGCAGTTCAGGACAGGGTAAGCTGTTGATGATCTTGATACCGTTATTCAGCTCCTCCACACATACGAGAACATTGGTCTCTGCTGCACAGTACTGCTGTAGGAAATTCTGAATCTGGGTGCTAGCACATCCTGGAGTAGATGGCAGTTTCTGTGGGCAAAGTTCCTCCTTTCAATCTCCAGCAAGGCCGTCCAAAGATAGGAGGGCATGTAAGAACCCTGCCAAGCAGAGGAAAGTCTAAGATAACCCCCTTTGAACCATGAGCGCTCTCCATCTGCACCTTTACGGGAAGTGACAGAGGCAGCCACGGGTTGTGGAGTCCCCAGGGGTAACCATTTGAACTGCACGGTCAGGGACCCAGGTCAGCAGCCAGGATCCCCAAAGCTGGGGTAGGGGAAAAAAAAACCAAAATGCCTCCCCAGTCAGCCAAATGCATTTGGCAGATCTCTCATCCATGTGATATGGGGCTGGATTTGCTGGGTTTTTTCATGGCACAAAGCTCCCACCCTGCTCTGGGAACAGGTGCACCTTGGGACTGAGGTGAGGATCTACAAAAGCAATTGTATAATATTATTATCTATAAAAGAGATGAAGCCAACAGTAACCACAGCTCTGAGCACACCCTATCTAAAGGGGGGGGGGGAGCTTAAATCTATAGCTGGACTTTATGGGAATATTTGTGGCTTTATGCAATCAAATTTCATGCATCAAAGCACCGGATGATCATCCCTGGAATCAAAAGGTTCCCAAGGTCAGAACCGTGCAGCTGAGCAGAGCTCTAAAAGTCGTTACAGAAGGGGAGGGGATTCTCTTTCTTTGAAGCATCTGGCAATGGCCACTGCAGAAATCAGCACAGAGAGGGGTCATTGGTAAGCAGAGATTTATTTTAAGCATGATTTAGTGCAAAAGCAAAAATGTATTGATTAACCCTTTTCCTTTGATAGAATCTCATATAAATCTAAGACTGGGGCTTTGACAGCACTGGACTTTTCTATATGCTTCTTTGAAGTTGTGCCATTTTGGGCGTAATGAATTCCGTGAAGGAAGGACATATTCATAATTCAATGTCTTTCGGCACATGAGTATTAATAATTCCCTTGCCAAGTTTTAAAAAGATAGGACTGACAGAAAATGGCCTGCCAAGGCAAAAGACAGACTGAAAATGGCTTGGTTCTTGTTCTGCAAGGGCACCTATACACATTATGGACCTCTGCTCTTACACGTGCTAACTAGCATGCATTGCAGCAGACTTGATTAATCAAGTTTGCTGCGAGACTACTGGAGTGTGCTAATTAGCACACTCCTGCAGCCTCCGCGTCACATGTATTCAGTGTCCCCATGTTTCAAAATGGCAGCAGAGGTGCTTTAACTAAAGCTCGTTCGACAAGCAAGACGCTGAAGTGCAGGATGCTGAATACACATGACACTGTGGGTACTTTAATTACAGTGGCTCTCAGAGCCACTCTAATTAAAGCCCCTTCCCCTCCTCCACCCCAGAGCATGTGTATAGACATCCTCAGGTACCAGTCCTATCTCTGAAATCTGGAGTGGTATATTCATATTGAATATATTTAATTCTGTGGATGCTCTTTATGCTGGCTTCTTACGTGTCTAATACTGCAGTCCAATCCGTACTCAGGATCTTTTCGTAGCCAGGTGCGAACTGAACTTGTGTATAGCAGAAACCCTGGGAATTTACATTCAACTGAGTGAAAGATGCCTATTCTTTGGTTCAGGGCTTTGAGTACACAGATTTCGGCCTCCTTAGCTTACTATTGTAAGTGGCTCAGATACATAAAACTCTTGGAAGACATTTTCTGATTTCATTGTAACAAATCCTCCATGAGATAAAAATTCTGATAAATCTTTATGAATCGTTCGGTCCAACAATATGCCTATCTGATAGAAGCTGCAGTTATTTTCAGCTATCAAAGGTCATGGAGCTAAATTCTGTAATAAGCTACGAGAAATACTTCCACATCAGATACCCAATAGTAAACCAATGAATACCTGGACATTGGGAATCCCTTCGGTTTTTTTAGGGCAAACTAGTCAAAAGCCATCTGAAACACAAATCAGACAATGAAGCAGAAACAGAACTAAACATCAGCAGTTGGCAGCAGTAATGAAAACTTGATAGTAAAACCACTCAAGGAATTGCAAATAGTTACAGAACATTACCCATTGTCTGAGGAGATATGATGCAGATCTTAGTTCAACATCCTATTGTACCTAGAGGCTTGATTGTTAGGTTTGGTTTATGCTACTGTTTCAAAAGCATAGCTATTAGGGCTGTGGGAAATGGGTGTGTTTCGATTCGGTTTCAGATTCAGCCGTTTTGGAGGACAGTGATTCGTTTTGGTGGTTTGGATCACTGGCCGGTTTCATTTTGACCAAATGTTTTGGAGATTCAGCTCTGCCAAATCTCCTGCAAATCTGTTCTGAACAGGTTGCCAGGGAAGCTTTGCACAGCCCTACTCAGCCAGGCAGGGCTGCAGAGCCGGGGGCTGCAGGGCCCCAGTGGGGAGCAGGACAGGGATGTGGGTGGCTCATCCAGGGGAGCGGGAGGACCACTGCCCTCCATGCAGGCAAGGAGACCCCAACACAATTCTCTGATCCCTATCTCGCCGGGTTGCAGGGCAGGGACGCAGCGCAGAGCGGTGAGCAAGCCTGCTGGTCCCTGACACACGACTTGGCTCCACTGGGAGCAGACATCTGTGCTGGGGGTCTCCTTGCTGTGCAGCCCCACATCCCTGGGGCAGCATGGGGTGGGCAGCGGCAGCACAGGCAACGGTGGCAAGGAGACCCCCAGCATGAATCTCTGCTCCCTGCAGAGCCAAGTTGTGCGGCAGAGATTCCCCAGCTCCCTGTTCTGATCATTCCCCCAGCTCTTCCCACGGGGTGCAGGCCCCCGATCTGTGCACTGGGTTTCAGCAGGCTGGGGAATTGAACCGGGAGCTAGATGTCAATATGAGAGCAGTCCTTCCCCCCCTCTTTCCCCTCCCTCCTCTTAGTTTTAATTTTCCTGAAAGCCCAGCCCCAAATGTCTGAAATTCTCTGAAACATTTCTGAAACATTTTGGAGCCTTCCAATTCATTTCAGAGCTGTTTCGGAGCCTTCCGTTTCAATTCGGATTCAGTGTTTCAGGCGCCAAAACAGCCCAAAACACCTCCGAAACAAAATGGCTGCCAAAATTTAATAGCTAAGTCAGCTAGAAGATGCAAAAAGTTCATACCCCTTAACTGAACTAGCCATGACAGCTAAACCCCCAGTCTAGGGGTTCCGTTTTGCTTTAAAAGGAGGGCTTTTCTCAGTTTAGCTACGTTGATTGGAGGAGGTGGCAAAAGAACACCTGCCAATACTCGTGCCATCTCAACAAGAGGACTCTGCTGACATTGGTATGCAGACATAATTATAGTGGCAGCAGCTGCATAATGTATACCAACCTTTAGAAATGTTGAACACCCACAACAACACTTGAGGTTAGTGGTAAATGCATGTGCTCAACACCTCTAAAATCAGGTCCTAATCCTCTGTTCACTTGCACCTGTATAATTCAGGAATGATTTCATTAGGCAATGCAGCTGCACTGGTGAAAAAACAAGCAAGAAAAGACTCAAGGCATTGTTCTTTCACATGATAACCCAATTTTTTTCTCTGAAGGTGGGCCTACATATAGACACTCAAGTTACTCAGACTGCACAAACCCTGTGGATGGGACACACCTAAATCACTCCAAGAGGGTCTGAAACAGATCTAGCATAATTTTGTGTGTTACCAAATTACACAACATCAATTTTAACCTTTTTAAAACTGATTTAGGTGTGTCCACACAACTTGGCACTCTGGGAAGAGTCCAGACTAGAACACCGAATTTTCTCTGCGTGCCTTGCATCTTTATACCTGTGCAAAGTAGAAAGAAGAGAATATGTTTTATACATAAGCATGAACAAGGTGCATAGCAATCGGCCTGTTAGCCCTAGTCAATCATTTCTTGAACATGGAGCTGTTTTTCTAGAAAAGCAGCTTATTCTTTGTGCACACCATTGAACAGATGTCTATTTTTTTGCTCACCCCAGGTAAAGTTGATTTATGAAATGACTCTTCCCCTTCAGAATTCATGATTGATTTTGCTTACGATGCCATGATTGCACACCAAGATCAATGAAATGATTTAGAAAGTGCACACACATTGTTCCCACTAGTTGCTGTATGCCTGTGAAATCCCAGGGTGCTGCTGTGGTTATTTTGACGTAAGAAATGGGCCCAAAGAATGAAAGCATTAACATAACCTCCCGTGGCACAACACTAAAGAGTCCAATATAGTACAGGGTTATGAATCCAGAAACCTCAACCTGCTTAGTCCTGGAGCAGAGCACTAGAAAATATATGCCAGCATTTGGAAAGCTATTGATTAGGATCCACAGGAGGAAAAGAATCACAAGGATACATAGAGTACTTTAAAATGGAGGTGCAGTGCTTATGCAAAACAGACTAAATCAAAACTTCTTAGAGTCCCTTTTTCAGAGAGAAGGTATCGATTAGAGTTTATTTTGCCAAGCAGGCTGTGAAAGAGAGAAAAGGGTTAGTTCTCTTGCTGAATTTTAAGGTGTGAATTATAGTCACAGGTAGATGCAAGGAAGGAAGAGACAGGATAAGAAAGGTTGGGGGAATAGGGCTTTTTGTTGATGTGCTTGAGATACATGACAGGTGGTCAGTCACATACTGATGCCCTGGGCTAGCAAGGTGAGACTGATGGCAGTTGCTCTACAACTTCTCATGTCCATAGACGAGGGCAACGTTGGCCTCATCTGGTGATGCCCCTCTTTTGCTGGTTTAGCAGAACTGGATGGTAGGGCTGTGCAAAACAGTGGCATTTCATTTTGACTTCCACTTCATCGTTTCAAAGGGACAGTGTTTTGTTCAGCTGTTTTGAAGCGCTGTTCCGTTTCGTTTTGTCAAAACTGTTTTGCTGTTTCAACGTGGTTCAATGTTTTACCCATACACTATAATGGGGAATCATGAAAATGCCTATAACTTTATCATTTTTTGCCTGATTCAGATGAAAATTGCAGGTATGGCAGCCCCTTCTGACGGCATGAAGTTTGCCAAGAATCAAGGAGATTGGGGTAGGGGTTTCTGGGAACAAAATTTGCATCAGTTGCCGGCACCAGCAGCTTGCTGTCATCCCGCGCACAGATCTGGGGGTCCGCATCCCCTGGGAGGGCTGTGGGGCTCTGCCAGACTCTCCCTGGAGGGCATGGGACCCTGGATCTGCATGTGGGATGACAGGATGCTGCTGCTGCCGGCTGGGGCCAGTGCCAGCACCCAAGTCTGCCCGGCACAGCTCACACCGAGTGCCAGGAAGAACCCAGTGCTGGCACTGGCCCCAGTTGGCAGCAACAGCCTGCTGTCAGCCCACACACAGATCCAGGGGCCCACACCCCCTGGCAGGGCTGCAGGACTGTGCCGGTTTCCTCCTCGGGGGGCATAGGCCCCCAGATCTGCACGCAGGATGACATCAGGCTGTCGCTGCTGGCTGGGACCAGGAAAATGGTGCTGGTGCTGGCACTGGCCCCAGCTGGCAGTGCCAGCATGCTGTCATCCTGCGCGGGGGGCCCGTGCCCCTTGGGAGGGCTGTGGGGCTGTGCCAGACTCTTCCCGGGTGGCACGGGCCCCTGGATCTGCACACGGGATGACAGCAGGCTGCCACTGCTGGCTGGGATGAGCGCTGGGTGCAGCCCATGCCACAGCCTGCTGAAACCCCACGAGCAGATCAGGAGAGCTGGGGAATCGAACAGGGAGCTCCATGTCGATATCGGAGCAGCCCTTCCCCCTCTTCCCCCTCCCTCTCCTTAGTTTCTGTTTAACTGCAGCAAGCCCGGCTTCGAAACTCAAATCATTTCGAAACTTTTCAAATGTTTTGAGTGCCCTCATTTCGTTTCGAAGCTGTTTTGAAGCTTTTGTTTCATTTCGATTTTGCTGTTTCGAGCTCAAAACGCGTCGAAACAGCTTCGAAACAAACCGCCCCTTGAAATTTCGCACAGACCTACTGGATGGCTGGCTTCATACCATCCTGCTGGTCCTATAGGTTGCAGTCAGTCACAGGATCAGGCAAAAAGCCAGCAGAGAGGGGCGGTAGCAGGAATACAAAGCAGCACACAAGGGCAGAGAAGATGGAGTAAGATCTCCTGTGAGTCGGGCTGCTGGTTTGGGATTCCCTGCTAGTGGAGCGGTGATGATCAGCCATCACCACTGGTGTGAAGAGGTCTGGGCAGCACACTCATGCACAAAGTTCAGGAACAAAGGACAGCATCGCTGGGCCAAAGCAGGGACCTCCCAGCCCCATTTGGTCCATACCAAAGTCTCCTCCAAAGAATCCTAAAAGGTGGTGGCAGCTGGAATTGCATATCCTTCATCACCTCATCTGATCATGAGGCCTATTTTCCAGCCGTCATTTTGGTCTGCTCATTCCCAGTTCACTTAACACTGTCCTTGTGTTGAGTAAGTAGACCTTTTTGTTGCAACCACTTCAGGCTTTATTTCTTTTGCACCTTTCCCTCTTGGCATTTATTGTTATAGGCAATTGGAGTAAAGTTACAAACTTTCATTCACTCGCCCACAATTTGGGACTCTCCAGCTAGCCTCAAGTTATTGCCAGAGTACATAACATAAAATGAGATCATTAGCACTTAGGAGCATAGGACTAGAAGGGGCCTCTGGCATTAGAAGCAGAGATCTAGCAACATGCTAATAAATGTTCTAATGAGGCAGTAACTGGATCTCAGTCCCTCTTTTGAAATACAATTTGTTTATAGGGGAAATTAGGTGGCTCGGGAGATTGGTTATATGGACTGTTATGGACTCTTTCATCCCTAGAGGTTTAGGGCCAAATGTCATTAAAGACTTTTCTCTTCAGGTTGCATGTTATTTTTCTACCTTCAAATAAATCCTGCTTTTCCTTTTTTTATAAAATAAATTGAGGTAATAGAAATAAACTTTGCTTTTTCACAGGTTATGATGATAAAATAGGGTTTTTTTTTCCTTTTCTGAACAACTTTAGATGCTCTTATCCTCCTGATAGATGCAAAGGCTGTTGTATGACTTGCAAGGTCAGCTGTTAACAACTGAAACTGCAGGAGATCCCAGGGAATTAAAAGCCTTGTGCTGGCATCAGCTGGAGCACTATGTATAGGGACTGGTCCTGCAAGTGTCCTAAGTCTTGTTTCAATTAGAAATAAAGTGACTTGGCACAGAGGAAATAAAAGGCCCTAAATTAAACTTTGTTGGAGGTTAGTGAAAGTCGTATCCCTGTTTTTCATTTCATTTACGTGCTGCTGTATTGGGCTCCTAGGGACAAGTAGAAGGGCTGCAATAGTAGCAGTGAAAGCCTGGCTCTAGAGAAGTCGGTGACAAATCATCAAATCCCCACAGGACAGGCTGACCTCAGGGTATTTCCTTTGTAACCAGGGGCAAGAAGTACCAGAATGTTTTCCAGAAAGCCTCTTTTTTTGGAGATTTCCACCCCTGTTGTGCAAGTTTAAGAAAAACATCTGTCTTTTTTAATGGCTTATCAAAAGGAAGCTCAGAATATTTTAGATTTACCCTTCACTAGTTAAAACTACCTCATCAAAGAAATTACATTATATTATTTGATATTATACATATTTCTTCAGTTTACTCTGAGTGATGGCATATGTTCAGTCACAATGGTTTTAATTTCAGATGAAAAGCAACCAAGAAATAACAAACAAATTCAAAGCTTTAGAAGTGTAAAAATACATTACCCAGCAAACAATGGCCTAAGTGACAGCTAAATATACCCAACTAACAACCTCAGCAGTCACATTTAGCAAGTGCTACATAAACAACAGCTAATTAATTTAGAATTGAACAGGCAAGAAGGATAGCCTCCATTTGGCTGATGAGGAACCTCATGTCTACATTGCAAATTAGTATGGAGTCAGGGACCAAACCAAGCACTAACCCCAAGCCCCGTCCATTTGACCATATTTCCCCATAGGCATGGATGATGGGATCCTATGACCCCAGCTGACTTCCTGCCCTTTGGGCAGAGGGCTGGACTCGATGATCTTCCGAGGTCCCTTCCAGCCCTAATGTCTATGAAATCTATGAAATGATGCTACGTTAAATATTGTCCTTCAAGGCTAAAGGCAGCCTCTGTTGGCCAACAACTTGGAAGGGGCACAAGCAGATTATCCCGCATCTGCCAATGTCAGGTTCTTGTACCTTTTGCTGAAATCTCTAGGACTGGTCTCTGCCGTAGGACCTGAATCTGATACTAACTGATAGTTCCTGCTTTCTCCCACTGCTTGGGGAGGTTGAGTGTCTACAATGTGCTCCCGAATATCTTCCTAATAAGTAGACCTCCTCTGCTGCTGATGCATTTTATTTTTGTAGCGCTACAAAGTTTGTCCCCCTTTGAAGGGCTACACCTGGTCGAACACTGAGAACTTCAAAGTTCCTGGGTTTCAAGAATGATCCATCCTGCTTCCTGCAAGCTCCCTGTATATTCTTTTGTAGTGGATCTGTCCTTCTGGGGCCCAATCAGCCATTTTTTTAACATACCAGAAAGCCTGAACATGTGGCCGCAGACTTTTCCGTGCTAAAACAGTGGGTAAAGCGCAACAAATGTAAACGTATGCCAGAGCCTGGAGGAGATAAGCATCAAAACTTTACAATGAAGAAACAGTGCTCCACTACGCAATCCTGGGTTTCTTGTTTTCTTCAATCATGTTGCATTTTTCATAAGCACCGACCCATTGTTTCCTTTTACCAAATGATGAAAGATATCTCAAGTGGATAAAGTGATATGTTCAATACCAGAAGCGTTGGAGGAACAAACCACTTTTGCTCCTATTTATATCCAGCTCTTATTCAGACTAACTGTTGCATCCATTTTCTGCCTTTATATCTATGAGAGAGAAATTTGGGGGGAGGGGAAATTTACCTTGATAATGGCTTTCTAATCTTCCTTGTTTACAGCATACTTTTTGTTCAAAGTCATTACATCAGTCTTGGAAGATTCTGAATACGATGCCGTTATTGAATTTTAAATGAAAACTAAATTGACTGCAGTAGAGGGGAAAAATATTTCATAACACAGTAATTTTTCCTCAGGGTACAATTGCTACATTTTATTAGAAATAAGCAATTTTCACCATGTCTCCAAAATGTATGGGGCAGATAAATGTGAGGATATTAATCTAAGAAAAAGGCTTTTACAAGCATTTAACACCAAGCAGTGGTTTAAAAGTTTGCATGTTTTCAACATTTTTTTGGCAAGCTGGAGATGCTTATTTATTAAATTTACGGGAGTAAAACATAGTTTGGCTTTCTGTATTGGTGAGAAGCCTTGTCTGGTGTCAGCTGAACGGTATTTTATTGAGCCATTTGCAGATTCCCACTGTTTGATTTGTGCAGTTAGTAGGAGACGAACATTTTCAATGCATGGAAAGTGACTGCTGAATGTAATCATCTGCACTTTGCTCCTGCCGTGTTCTGTAATCATCTTCCCACCCCTCGTGCTTATGCTGTGCCAGACCAAGCACTTCTGTGCTATACGGAGGAGGAAGCATGGTGAGGTCTAGCTACTGGGGTTTCCTTCAGATGGCTCCAGCAAGGCAGGGGCGTTGTTTGTATGATCACACACTAGAACTTCCCATGTTCGACTCTGCTACAGTTAACCTGGAACCACAATAGGGTGCCGGGAGACACTGCTGTGCCTGGAAGTGGGAAGATAAAATCTGAGTACAATAAATATACTTTCCCCACAATGTTATGCTCCATTCATAGCTGTTAACTTAGGGGAATAGCTCTTCTGAATGGAAGAGCTGTGCAAGGGCATCTGCTTCACTGCCTTAAACTGAATAATGCACATATGTTCCTCTATGGCACTCCAAGGAAGTGGGGGAGACTTGTTTTGAGCAGCCCAGGAGGGCTAAAAAATCATGACAATATATTCATTTGCTGGAGGGAGCTCCCAGGGCATAGCAGGACATCTATAACCAGACTATTGGCTGTGGTCACAGGACATTGGAAGAGTTCTCTTGTGTAGCGAGCACCCTAAGCCCAACAGCTAATTCCAAATGTTCAGCAAACTGCACACAGGTCAGTGTGAAGCAACACAGCTTAAACCTTGTCTGCAGGCTAGCAAGGAGGGGCATTCTTTGGGAAAACTGGGTTGGTTCAAATACAAGCTGTTTTGATCTTCAGAGAAGCAACAGACAGAACAAGGAGCAATGGTCTCAAATTGCAGCAAAGGAAGTTTAGGTTAGATATTAAGAAGAATTTTCTCACTAGGAGGGTAGTAAAATACTGAAACAAGTTACCCAGAGGGTGGTGGAAGCTCCATCCTCGGAGGTTTTCGAAGCCCGACTAGACAGAGCTTTGGCTGGGATGATCTAGTTGGGGATGGTCCTGCTTTGAGCAGGGGGTTGGACTAGATGCGACCTCCTGAGGTCCCTTCCAACCCTCACTTTCTCTGATTCTAAAAGTTTTCCTGGTGATCTCTTTTATTGGAACAACTGTTTAGCTGGGAGAGATGTTGGACAAGCTTTTGGGAACAAAAGGCCCTTTTTGATTTTCAGGGTTAGTTGACCCCTTCAAGATTTCAAATGAGATGTAGAAATGAGTCCGGGAATATTTATATCTGGAAGTTTGTTTCAAGTCCTTTAAAAAGATAGGGGCCATTTGCAAATTTTGATCCGTGCCAGGATGCTGAAATAAAAATTCAGGATGGGTTTGCAGACTCTAGCCACTTCCCAATAAACACCATGCCAAGTAAGTTAATTCATTTTATAGGTACTTATAGGATGCTGGAACCAGAGACCATTTAGAACTGAATATGTTAATGTAAGTCTCTCTCCAGATTAATCACAAGCAGTTATATTTTTATGATTTAACAGTATTGTTTATGACTAACATTTATAGAAGAGTGCTAGGAGGTTTTAAATAAAAGCTTTTCCGCTAAAACTCAACAGATTATAACAATTTTGGAGATAATTGGGGAACTGTTGAATACAAAAGCTGATAAATAAATGGAGCTCTACAGAAATGTACTGTGCACAGTAATATAATGACAGGTTAGAATTCCAGATGCATCAGTATATGAACAATGTATAGCTTGCTAAAAATACGATTGTTATTCACTAGTTGAAATGTGTCCCGTGTTGTTAGCAAGTGAAAGGAGGGTTTTTTTTCATTTAAATGAAATCAATTACGGAAAACAGTTTCTAATGAACAAGAGACCACATCAGAGACCCACAATATTATTTTCTTCTTCTGTCTGTTCATTTTCTGAACTTGACAGCATGTTGTATTGTCAGTTTTGCTGTCTCCCTCTCTCCTATTGTTTGTGTGGGCTTTGCAGCGTGAAATGGGGCGGGGGGGGGCGGAGAAGGAAGACATGAAAAAAAGAAAATATGATGGCAAAGATTGCAAAAATGTGTAAGGTAATTCAAGGTACAAGCTCAGTTGCTAAGACTACCTTTAACTCTTCTTTTTAAACTGACATAAGGTTTAAAGTTGACAGTGGGTGCATCTACATGAGACACTAACTGCACAGTAGCCTAATAACACTGCACAGTAGCATGCTTGGCAAAACCCATGCTATTATGCTACTGAACAGTAGCATTAGGCTACTGCGCAGATAGGGTCTGTAAAAACCCATGCGCCAGTGCTACTGCACAGTAGTGCCAGTCACTGCTCATTGATTTAGTACTTGGTTATCCAAACACTAAACTTAATGCACAGTAACTATGGCACATTAATGAACGTGTAGATGCACCCGGTGTTGACAGAAAGCTGGATTCCATAGAAGATATTTGTATAATGACAAGCAACCCAAATGAGTTCACACAGTAAAATTACATAACCAGGTGCCACCATGTCGGGGGGTGGGGGCAGAAACATGCAGCGAAGCTGTTGGATACAAATACATTAGTTTTAATACCCAGTATACGGGCACCTCTCTACTGGGCAAAGCACTGAGGAGGTGACATAGGAACGTCCAGGGAGCCACCAAGCCAGAAGATAAGAACAGAAATGTAATGAGGAGGGGAAATGTAAAAAGGATAAATTAGAGGTAGTTATAGGGTGCAATAGGAAAAGCACCTCTTCACCTCAAATTCCCCCTTTCGGTGTATTTTGCTTTAGAACATGGGTCATCAACATATGGCCCATGAGCTAGATCTAGCCCATGGCACCACTGAATCTGGCCTGTGGAACCCCAGGGCCTTGCCTAGTCCCATGCCTGGACTGGGGCTGAGCAGCAAGGAGCTGTGCCAGGCCAGGGAGCTAGAAGCTGTGTCCATTGCTCTGCTGCTTCTCCCCGTTCCGTCTGTGGTGGCCTAGTAGGGGGCACTACTATACAGAGCCATGCACCACACTGTGCCAGACCCAAAACCACATTTTGGGAGTCTCCCCTGGGACACCTACATCAGGTCACCCTGCTTCCTGAAACACATCTGCAAGTCTCAGGTAACACTGCCACCGCCCGGGCACTGGTCTCTGTTAGGACTCTGTGCAGCCCAGGGTACACAGACCCTGCAAGTTTTGGGGGTGCTTTGCCCACAGTGGTATTATTTCTGGGTGCTTCTTATAGCCTGAAGCCTCCCAGGATAATCTCAAGTAGAACTGAGTTACTTAATAAACAATCAAGTTCAGCTGGGAGCAAAAGGCAATCTCTGACCCCTCTCACCACAGGCATTCACAGAGAGAAGCAGTCCATCATGCTGAAACCCAATGTCTTTTATTGTTCAGGGAGAAGAGGAGTGGGGGTACAGACAATAGAAATTAAGAGAAAATCACCTGGAGCAAGATCTAGTAAACTGAGTCTTTCAAATATGGGTTCAGTGGTCATTTGAATACGTGACCAAGTTACTTAGGTCTAACTTTCTAGCTAGTCTTCAGGCATACTCACTGATTTATGCAGGTGGCAGCCTGAGGTCTCTGCTTGTGTGCTGTTTCCAAAATGCCGCCAGAGGAAAAAAAGGCAGAGGCAGCTCCCCCCGCCCAGGAATTTTTACAACCCGGTTGCCTAGGTGACCAGGTTGAACCAGGGATCCAGAGTGAAACCATATGGGTAGCTGGAATGCCCCAATCAGGGACAGACAGAGGGGGATTTCTTCACACTCTCCCTCTCCCCTTTCCCCAAGGCTGTTACAGCCTGGGAGGAGCTGCATAATAAACCAGCTGAGTAGGGAGATAGGGTGGAGAAGCGCTGGCAGCATGGAAGCAGCTTCCAGCTGCCTGATCCAGTCCCAACACAGCCCTCTCCAGCTGGAAGATGTGCTCCCACTAGAGCCAGGGAGCAGTGGCAGCATGGATACATCTCCCAGCTCCCTGGCTCCAGTGGAGGCACAGGGACACACCCCTTGCTGCTGACACACCGCCAAAGCCATCCGGCTCATGCCAGATCAGTGTCAGAAATCTTCTCATTTCCAGATTAAACTTCCCCTTAGCTAGTATATACCCATTCATCTTGATAATACAGGCTTCCCTTGCTTTATGCTGTACATGCATTCCTGGAAAATGGCGCATAACTCAAATTTGCATAAAGGGAACCTACATTACAATGTAACAAATAGGGATACATTCCAAGACCTTGACTGTACTGACCCCCAGACCCATTTCTACCACTTTTACAAGACAATTTTTGCACTCCCCAACAGCAGACAGTATACACAAGCACAGGGGGGTGGTGAATGTTACCATAATGGCGATGGCAACTAGGGCTGCATGAAATTTTGCTGGCTGTTTCATTTTGACACTGTTTCAACTCATTTCAAGCTCAAAACAGTGACATTGAAATGAAACAAAATGAGGACAGTCAAAAAACTTTCAAAATGATTTGAGTTTCGAAGCAGCCCAGCTGAGTTCCCTTCCCCAGCCTGGTCCTAGTGCTGGGGAGGAGAACTCAGCTCAGCTGGGCTGAGTTCCCTTCCCCAGCCCAATCAATTGCAGCACTGGGGAGGGGAACTGAGTGATTGGGCTCAATTCACTTCCCCAGCTCGATTGGGCTGCAGAAGTGAACTGAGCCTAATCACACAGCCCCCACAGCCCTCCCGGGGTTGCGGCCCCCAATCTGCCTGTCAGATGAGAGAATCTGGATGCTGCTGCCTGGGACCGGCAGCATGCTGGGGCACCAGGTGGGGCCACCACTGACAGGGCTGGGAGAGCAGGTGGGGGATGGGGCCTGTTCGATTTGGAGATTCGGGCCAATTCGGCGGCAACCAAATCTCAGAATCACAATCGGCCAAATCAATTTGGGCCATTGATTCAAATTACAGAATTGAATCACTGTCCCCTGAATTGGCCACATACAAAGAAAATACTAGCCACTGCGCACAGGCCTAGCTGCCAGCTGTTGATGGAGAGTTGAGTGGGAAATGAGCTACTCCTGACGGCCAGCAGGGCAATTTGGGGGAAAAGAAATTGCAGTGTGGGGGGAAAAGAGATTGCAGTGTGAGAGTAGCACTTGGTACTTCTCGACAGCTTACAGAGCACTGGAAAATTGAGATTTAGAGCAGTTAATGCCTTATAAAGGTATTCAGGTGCCTTCAGATAGGGATCAACTAGAGTGAAGTGATCAGATGCTTTTGAAAATCCCTGTAGGCCCCTGTCTGCATTGCTAGATACTTCAGCCCTTCAGAATTCACACCTCAGCTGACTTGCCTTAGTCAATAACAAAAATCATATAGTAGCAGAATCGATGATAATCTAAGTTCTTCTGACTCAGTTCCATACTTATTTCATGAGACCAAGCTGCAGCTTCTGTACGTGGACAGGGGGTGCACCCACTTTTTGAGTCTCTATGTATTCATTGACTTGATATAGTAGGCAACATTGAACAAAAAGAATATAGCATACCTTGACTCTGCTGATCTGAGTCTAGGAGAAAGCTCAAGGCTTCTTCAGAAGGCGTGAAGATTACCAAGCCTTTAAGATTTAGTACCAAGCTTGTTAAGAGTTTCTGAATGTCAGTGGAAATTCTGTGACTCTACACTTCTGAGTGAAAACAAACTAATCTTAACTTTGCTCATTGGTACTTAAGTGCTTCTTTACTAAATCAGTGTCACATTTTAAAGCCTTTTCAGCTTTACAGCCTTGTATAATTTACCTTTTTTTACTTTTTTTATTTTTTTGGTAAAACCTTGCTTGCCAATTAAAACATGCAGACATAAAAATGGTTGCAGATATTATCCTCGTTTACAGCAGTCATTCAATTACACATAAAATAGTTATCCTTGTGAGAGAGAATTAAACATATCATGCCATCTTCTATAGAAAGCTAACTCGTGGTAACAAAAGATATTACAGAAGACAGGCAGGGCTGCAGACTACATAATTAAGTCTTCTGCATGCATGCTAACTGTAGCCTCTTAGACACAATTAGAGTCTGATCAGTTCATCTATTTGCATATTAAAAAACAAATACTCCCAAGTTTGTTAGTGTTTCTTTTTTTGTTCTTTTTCAAAAAATTGAAAACATCTCCTTAAGAAAAGGATTATATTCAAGCAGAGACCTTCTGGTGATAGAATTTGATATGACAAGTTAAATCCTTCACCTTACCTCCTTTTTGTTCACATTTATTATGTCCTGAGTGTAGCTAAGCATATACTCTTCCCAGCAGGGAGGCTCATGGAATCACTAGATGGAAAATACATTTTTGTTAGAAAACTAGCTTCAGGAGCCACCAGCTGTGCAGGAGCTATAATTGTGTTAGGGACATTCATCCTGGTAAACTGTAAAACTTAGAAAAATTGCAAACTAAGGGAAAAAACCCTATGAAACAAAAAATGTGCTTAGTAGTGCACGATACATTCAGAATTAAAGATGCACCCAAGGCATAGCCTTCAGATCTGGATCCATATGTCTGCCACAGTGAAAGATGTCCATACACACCTCTACGCAGAATAACGAAGATGGAGAAGGAGTAGGTATTTTGATACTCCAGCCCATTGCTCTACTAGTGAAGGACTGTTTACTACAGTACAGTTTGTAATATGTTGTCCATCCTCGTTTTATGCATCTCACGGGATGCTTGAATAACATAGTAGAGCTCAGTGTTAGTGTGGGAGTTTTTCTGATTATACCAAATTTACCTTTTCCTAATGTTTCCCCACTACTTCTAGCTTATATTGCTGTTGCTTGGTCCCACTCCTGGCTTTGAACTTACAAAGTAATTATGTGAAAGTCAATATATTGATGTCATATCAACAACAGCAAGTCTGATATTCTAGGCAAGACTCCTTTCATGTTTCACTGTTGCTTTTCCACCTATGTTTTGTGTATGTATCTGTCCAATCAGTGGGTCTACACATGCATTAATATGCCTTTTCAAATGCTCATTACATTTAGTACCTCCAATGGGAGATACTAAATTGATGTGCATTAGGTTGCCCTAATGCACAGTAGCGCATTTGCATGCTTTTAAATGACAATGAGCAGTAGACTATTTTACTACACATCAGCATAATGTCACAGCTTTTTACAGGACGTTCTAATGCACAGTAAAATCATCTACTGTGCATTAAAGCACACCTGTAGATGAGCCCAGTGATATGTTATTATTAATTCACTTAGGAGTTGACTAAAATACTTTGTGGGGACTTAATTGGCACAGATGCAGATATTGTAAATGTTTGACCATGAGACGTCTCTAATCATTTGGCTTTAATTATTATTTACTGCTGGCTGTATCACAGATTGATACTGGCTGTAGCATATGGCAATTAGATTTGAAAGAGTAAGATGTATCATGTCATATGGTATAGAGAAAGAATATAGTTAGTACTGAGAGAAAAATGGGGAACCTGTGGTTCCCTCCTCCCCCCCAGAATCACTCACACCTTTTGTAAAGTTTCCCAAAACAGTTTTGTTCATTAACTCGATATAAGCTCTTGGAGATATATATGTGTGTGTGTGTGTGTGTGATGATCCTGTGCTGAACCATAGCAAACCAAGGATCTTATACTGCAGTACTTCAACTGCAATGACCACCTTCTTTTTTCCTGTTGTCATCCCTTTGCAATATAATTGTGCTTCCCAGCGTACTTTTTCTTAGGTGTCTCTTTAGGAGAAGTTACACTGATGAATGGTGCTGCGCTGAAAGGAGCAGAGGCAGATTTCTCTCTAAGGAACAGGTGCACTGTGGGAAGGGACAGAACAAACATCTGCACAACACCTCTCAGTGTGTGTAGGTGTTAAAGAAACTGGTCACTTTTTTGGTGGATGAGGGGAAAGAAGATTTTTTGTCCCTTCAGTCATTAAGCTTTCTGATGAGCCTGAGACATGATCCCACTAAGAAACCTCCCACCTCATACACAGGCCACAAATGCTTGTTATGCAGTGACACAGGGTCCTTTAAGAGATGTAGATCCAAATCCATTTATGACTACCAGTAATTAGCTTCTTTCCAATTCATAGATCTGAGGTCACACTCTGTTTGGAGCTGTGCCTGTAGGTTAAGAGGAAGGAGCCAGGCAGCAAGAATTGGTTTGTTTCTGATTAAAAAATAAAACCCATCCCTAAAGAAAGGAAGACTAAACCATGAGACAGTGGGCACTGGGCACTGTTGGGAATTGTATATGATGTCCAGATTGGCCCACTGGCTTGCACTTTTGCAGCTCCACTAATTTGGGATAAATTTGCAGAACTGGATTAAAGGAACAAGGCTCCTTGTCCTTTCCCCCACTCTCAGCCCATCCACTCCTGCTATATGAATAGGGACCTACTCAAATCGTGATTTCATGGGTTTTGCATTAATCGCGGAATCAGGTGATCTCTGCAAAATACATGGAAAATGAAAAGACTTCCTAAAAATAAATAGCGGCTCCCCAGTGGGACCCAGCAGTCCTCCCATCTGAAAGGGGGAAGGGGAGCTGCTGGCACCAAGGTGAGTAAGCAAGATGGCTGTCACCCCCACCCCTCACCGTTGATTGGTGGAGAGGCCTGCCTGTCATGAGGCCCCACCCTCTCCACCAATCAGCATTAAGGGGTGGAGCCACATAATGGAAAGCCCTCTCAGCCAATCAGTGGGGGGAGCAGGGCTACCAGGGCCCTTCTGCGGAGGTATGGGGGGGCCTGCTATGATAAACCTGCCAAAACGGCAGCTAGCCCCATGATCTGCCTGCAAAATCGGTTGGCCGCCTCCTCGAGTTGGGTAGACCCCTGCATGTGAAATAACAAAGTCAGAACGTTCTCTCCAGGCCAGATATATCATCAAGGAGACCATTACTCTGGAAACCACATGAAGGGCCAAAAAAGGAAACGTTTTCTCCTTGCTATCTAAAGAGCACACGTAGATTTAAAAAGGCTCTTGATTTCATCTGTCAAAATTAACTGTTTGCTTTTAGTCTCTCTGGCTCAAGACGCTCTGATACAGACTGTGGTTATAATTATTAACGTTCTAGTATTAAAAGAGCCGGACTGCTGAGGATGCCTGATTCTCATCTCACATGGGGGTGTAGTGCAGGAGAAACTCGACTGGTGCCAATAGCATTGTACTGCTACAAATCATAACCGGGCCCATAATAGCTGGGATACATCATGTATGAGATGAGAGAATTGCATCTAGCAAATTGCCCTTAAGTAATTAGCAATTGAAAATGAAATTGTAACATTTTATAGTCTCGCCTTACTAGGATTGTGGCAAAAGGTAGAATTATTGGAACTATGCCGCATAACACTTGCTGGCTGCGGGACCTGTATTTACTGATCTGTACGTGCACCTGAAAATAACATCATATGATGAACTGTAGAAGAGTGAAGATATTTTTAAAATAAATAATAAGCATGCTTCACTGTCACCAGACCTGGTTTCAATATCACCGCTGTTCATGTAGCTAAGTAGTCTGTTGGTGTGATGAAGTGCAGGGCATCAACCTGTTCATTACCAGAAACTTGACAAATGCTGAGTTACTATCATGTCTACAATCAGCCAGACATAATACATTTTCTCTCCCCCTAATAGATTTTTTTTTACATATAACCATAACTAATGATAAAGAATTACAGTAAAAATAATATTAATAATAATAATAATAATAATAAAAAGCCAAAAGAATGTACATCCTCTATGATAAGCAGTTCTTTCAATATAAAATAACAGGGGCAGCAAGGCTGGAAATAATTTAGTTAGGGATTATTTATATACAGAAAGAAACCTGATAATCATTCAAGCGAGGAGTTTGCCGCATTTGTTTACTGCAATTTTCTCAGTGATCATTGTTCAATTTAAACAAATTACTATTTGAAAAGGAAAAAAATTAATTTACGGCAATTCTAGGCTTACATTGCAGATGCATTACTGACCGCTTAGCATGAATAGTCTGTTGAAGAGGGAGCACTAATGGGATTTGCGGGCCATATAGTATACTTGCCATCAGAAGGCTGCATTAAAAGCAAAAGGGAAAGTTTCATATACAAACCAAGTTGTCTTCAGAAAAGGATTAGTGCCTCCTTAACACAACATAGCGCTTAATGGCACATTTATAATTACGTTTTATAAAGATTTTATAAGAACGCACTGAATAATATTAATGATGTGTGAACATAAGTGGCAAGACTAGATTTATGTTTCAAGCAATTACATTTTACAAGCTGAAGAAGAGAACAGAGGTAATTAACAAGAATAATGGAAGTACTACCTCGTCATAAATCACTGTTAAAAAAGAGTAAATAATAGAAGACAAAAGGATTATGAGTCAAGTTCAGTCATTATTCACCAATTTATAGCAGAAGGGTGGGCTTAATTACTAAAATGGTGGAGCCCTTGTTTTGTGGTTTTGAAATAATCTGCTCTCAGTGCAACAATTGCATTCGCAACTATTCGGCTCAGAGCGGTGGCTTCAAGTTCTTTCTGACTTGAATGCGGCAAAGGGAACCGTTTGTAGTCGCTAGCATGATTAGAGGCAAGTTTAATATAGTTCCCCTGACCTGTCAAGCGTGTATGAAAAAAATAGTACCCACTTCCTCATTAGTTTCGGTTTCCAACCATTTGTTTAGTTCCAAATTTTAATCTGTGACGCTTTGCGGATCAGAAGGCAAATCAGCCTCCACCTGGAGGACAGCTATCTATTAATTACTTTTTCTCTCGCGATCCTAGTAGGAGATATCGTTCATGATGAGCCACATACATTCAATGGACACTGAATTGCAGTAGCAGCAGGTACTGCTGGGGTGCTATCAAAAGGTGGAGGTGCCCAGTGCAAGGCAGAACCTCAGCTTCCTTTCCATGTGACTTTTTCCACGTGGCATTTAGATCTGAATGAGGAAACAAGGATATTTTCTTGTGTCTGGTGCGTTTTATCCTTTCTTGCTAGTACTATTTAATCCCTCCTTACCAGGGCTAGCTGTTCTCTCTGGCTTGTAATATACTTTTGCAGAGCAAATGTTTTATCCTTGAAACACACCAAATTGTAGCAAATGGCATGTAGTTGCTCCCCCCCACCACCCCGGGACGTTCCTACCAGGGTTTTAATTTCTCCTCCTCTCACTCTTCCCTTTGTGCAACCTCCTTTGTTCAGTCCAGTGGATTGTCCAGAAATCACTGAATACAAGGTAGTTCTGTACTAAAAATTCATCTGTCTCTCAATGCTTTCTTTCCTCTTTATGTCTGTACTAGATTCCTGACCACCATTGAGGAGTAGAGATCAGAAAAACTTTACTTGTCCTGCAGAGGTATGATCAATTAGACTGTGCCTGGTGCCCCAGGGTTAGTCATTTTAGACTGTGATACTGAACTCCACAGCCTGTGAAATGTGAGCAAGTCCTCCAACATTTAGAAGTTGCTTTGGACAATTAGAAGCTTTTCCAGATCTTTGTCGGCTTCAGTTCTCATACAGACAGGCTTACCAGGAATGACCAGTTCTAGCGTGGTGAGAGTGTTACAAGCACAGCTTGTCAAAACCTTGACAATTGTCCAAGTTTTCAAAATGTTTCCAATCTGAACAGCAAGGTAAGCCAGACCCTTGATCCAAACATCCCTATGTTGTATAATGTTCAAAATCGAAACCTGGACACGGATTTTGTACCTTTGGTTCTTCTGCAGCCTAAACTAGAAGATAAAGAAAATATAAAAGGATTTTCTTCATGTCTCAGCTTTGGGTAAGAATACAAATGACTTCTTATTCCCCTTGCTTACACATGCAACTTGAGTGAGCTACTCTAGTGAGTAAGGTGAGCAGGATTGGGCTGTAAATCCATCAATGATGCTTGCTGCAGCACACAGTTAGTTGGGGGAAGTTTTTCAACACTCTTGTTTTTCCCTTGGAAAACGTCTCTTCATCCAACAGCAAAAGATTTTGCAGAAATGTGTCAATTTCAATGAAATTTCATTGTGAAAAAAAACAGGGAGCATTCAAATAGGGTCAAAGTGTTTCATTTGGATCCCAATTTTTTATTTGGGAAAATATTTTCTGTTTCCATTTTGTGTATATTGTATTCTGTAATACAAAAATAAAAAGTCAGAATGCTTTGAATTTAATGAATATTTTGAATGTAATGAAATAAAATATTTCAGGATTTTGTCTTGGGAGAAATATATTTTTTTTTAAATCCTCTTTCAGGACAGGAAAAAAGTTCAAAATTGTAGAATATCCTTTGAAGCAGAAAACTTAGTTCCCTCTGAGATCTATATTCAAACAGATAGTTGCTAATTGGGGATTTATATTCGTGTAAAAATACTATGCAGAACTAGATTATTCTTGTAGTTTTCTCTCTAGAAGCACCTTAAAAACTAAAAATTGAAGCCTCTGTGTCCAGAGTTTATTTCAGACCTTATCAATAAATGGGCAATAAATTTTGAGTAATCTGACAGCAGAGAGTTCAAATTCCCAGAGAAATGCTTTTGCTCCGAATGCTCACATCCCTGTGTCTTTACATGTATCTAGATTTTGTGAATACACAGAAGTACTTTTTAAGGCTACCTTCAACTCAGAGAATCAGATGAGGAAAAACATCTTCAAAGGCTGGTTGTGGGTGTATGCAGAGGCATTTCTAAAAGGATTTAATAGGGATAAAAGCTGGAGTATTTAAGAGTACTGCTGTGATCCTTTGTATTGACAATTCACTGTATGAACCATAAACTCTTCACACTACTCATACAAAAGATGAAAGGGCCAATTACTTATTGAGGCATTAAACACCCAGGGGACAAAGAGACATGTCTGGCAATAGTAAACATATTGACTGAAACCCATTTGAATTTCAATTTGCCAAATGTCCCAGTTCTCAAAAAGCTTCCTCTGATAACCAAGGTCTGGAAAGTCAATTGAAGCTTAATTCTGTAGGATATCTCAAGGGGAGAAAAAGTACATGAACCTGGACAGATTCAATTATTTCATTTTGATTCAAAAATAGATAGCTTCATTATAGTTTTCTTATAAAATGAGAGAGGCAGTCAACACACTTTCTCTATGATCCTTTCCTGGAATTAATGACTATTACAAGTTGTTATCAATACGATTATCCATTTGGCAACAAAATCCAGTTACCGAGATGCTTGTGGCTTAGGACTGTCTTCTCTTTTCTCCCCCATATCTTCTCCAGTTCTTTGCTCTAAGGCCATGCCCATCCTTAGAAAGCTTTTGATATGCTGAGAAAGACTAGTTACAGTCTTCTTTATGGATGTGAGAATTCATATTTCTAAAGTGTTTGATAGAGAATGTGATTTGGCCTGCCTTCAGGATACACTGGGCACGTCTACATGAGACACTAAAAGTGCAGTAGACTAATTCTACCAGGCATTAGCACATCACGGTGAAAGCCATGCTAATGCACAGTAGAATTAGTCCACTGAGCATTAGCATCACTTCAAAGATGTGTGCCAGTGCTACTGTGCAGTAGAGCCAATTATGGTGCATTAAGTTAGCACCTGTTATTAGAGGTACTAAATTTAATGTGCTATAATTATGGCACATTAATGCATGTGTAGACATGCCCACTGTGTGGGATTTTTGAAAGCTGTTCAAAGTCTGCTCCTCTTGAAGTTGATGGTGGGACTGGCAGAACTCCCATTGACTTCAGTGGGAATAGAAGTAGGCCAATGCTTTTGAAAAATCCTACTTTTGGATTGTCTCTTCCCCGGATGGATGATGAGCTGATTTGAACTTCCTGGAATCCAAACTTGTGGTGTTTTTAAGAAGCCTGGACAAGTCATTCCCTGTCTCAGTATCTCAGCTGTCTTTTCCTCTACTCTAAGGCTGGATGACTAGTCTTACTGTCTTTGCTCCACAGGAAGAAAACTATATCACCTTAACAAATCAGGTAACTGCATTACTTTGTGCAAAAAGAGCACCTGGAAGTTTATAGCAAATGAGGGTGGAAATATTTAGAGGAGAAAGAATTTCTCTGCATTTCCTAGGAGTGCTAGGAAATAATTCTAAGGAGCATACCACAGCATCCACTGACCTACAATTGGCCAAGGCTGAGTGGCATTACTAATGATACTACATAGGATACACATGTCACCCTATGATCGCAAATGCTATAGGATCATACCCTCTACTTTGGTAAGGTAGATAATCATTATGGTGCTCATTTTACAGGTAGGGAAAAAAGGCTCAAAATCAATATAGCCAGCTCTGGGTGCCTAAAGTTGTGAGACCAAAATCCACATTTTGTGCATTTAAATCAATCGCCTAACTTTCAGTGGTAATCCCCACCCCACTGCTCCGACAGAAATCTTTTGCTTAAGTGACTTGCCTAAGGTCATAGAGCCTATACTATCAGCTGTTTCCTGTCAAAAGGCAGAAGACAGAAATCCCCAACCCAGCATACACTGGCATGCTGTCAATAAATGACAAGCTAGAATACATTTCCATGGATTGCCATATTCCCTCCACATTCATTATGAAAGAGTTCGGCATGATTAATACCATTATGCTGAATACCAATGGAATTAATAATGATTTGCTGCATTTTGTACGACATTGCCCAAAATGTTACCTCTGCATGAAACCATGAAAACAATTAGCACAGTGTGATTGAGAGTATTTATTGTTGAATTAATTTGCCTTTTGTTTTTACTATAATGTCATAGACAGACCCCAGAGAGACAAGAGCAGTGTTGTTATCACAGCCTCAGAGGAGTCTCGCCGCCTCATTACATGCTCTGCACACATATAACCTCTGTTCATATTAACCACGCTTATATGCATGTTAACCAAAGGGTAGGAGAGATGCCTCCGACTTACATTAGTCCCGACCTTGACATTGGCAACCAGCAAGCACAACTTCCATCTCTCCTGATGGAAAAGAACTAGTTTTTATTTGAAATTGTTCCCAGTCAAACTACTGTGGGTGCACTGCTGTTTATCAGATGCACTGAGCTGCTGTGGGAGAGACTCCAGGCCCCCGTCTTCATCTTCAGTGGTTTTGGATGGCATTCCCATCATGTACTCATTTGTCTGTGCTCCATTTTCCTCCCGTCTTGGTGTACAGTCATAAATGAAAGCATGCATTCATCACCACAGCCACTTTAAATATCAAACACTTGATGAATTTACTCTCAGCTGGCCGGAAGCAATGCCGTGATTGCAGCATTTTATAATCATCAAGACTTGTTTCTCTAAGCAGAATTAATTTGCATGAGCAATGAGTTATTAGCTGAGTTATTGGTAACTGACACTTTAGAAGCAAAACGGAGTAGGTGGGGGGGGATTTTTGCCGGTTCCTATTTTCTGCTGTACTTGTGGGGAGCCACAATGCTTTTCAGTGGGTGAGAGAATAACTGTGTTGATGGGCCAACATTTTAAATGTGGGGGGCCAGAAATTAGACCCTTAAAGTCATAGTTAGGCTCCTATATTACTATAATGTCCTCACAAAGGAACAGATGCTCAGAGTGCTCAGAACTAAGTTGAGGTATTTCTTTTTGCTACTTCATTTTCTCTCCACTGCATCATGGATCACCCAGTCTGACTTTGTGGGAGTTTCAGGCCTCAGTGTACCCTATGAGCGTGGTCTTTGGGATGCAATTTTCCTCGTCCTGGGTGCACTCATTGCAAGAAACTCAAATGTTTATTTGCACTGGGCACTTGTAATGGTTGGTATGCCTTTTATTTTTCTACTGCCCATAATACGAGGGAAATCCCTTCCACAATTAACTCCCTTTAAAGTCCCAGCTGGGGCCTGCTGCTTAAATTAGTCAAGCTTCAGGGAAGGTCAGGTCCAAACTATGTGCTGGACTCTGCTATTTTAATGGACCTGAGCAAGAAAGATGAGTCTGAATCAGGATCTGAGTTCAGTGGGTCCGGTCCATCATTTTTTCTTAGGTGTGAATCCCCCCGCATCATTTAGTGCTGTTTTTGACAGCTGTGTTTGCCTAGATTTCCAATGCATCATTAAACTGAACAGGCCAGCTTTTCAATCTGGGAAAGATTTTGCACCTGCAAATAACCATGCTTGCCCTTTTGTACCCACACTTAATTGTGACTGGAAATATGGGTAGCTGAACATCAACTAGGTTGAAAGACATCTAAATGAGAATATTTACTAAAGGCGTCACTCAAAACCTAGCCCATCCCTTGGCTGGCAGCAAACTCAGAGCAGAACTACAGCCAGACGTCTTGTGGCTGAACTCAGTGGTAGGTACATGCTTTGAGTAGCTGCTCCAGTAGATAAGCTTCAAAGGAGCCACCTGTGATTTGAATCAGATGTAGATGTGCTAAGTTTTTCTCTGCTGAGAGTCACTTGCAGGTATTTACCACAATGGGAGGAAGGTAACAGGTTCAAATGCCTTTTCTCGGAAGGAAGAAAGAAACGTTTGAATACACAATTGTTTTACATGCAGAAATAGAGTCATAATATGAATGTTAAAACGACGTTGCTTGAACTTCCTGCCTACCTCAAGGCAACAGAGGTCGAAAGCAATCTATTACAGATTACTGAGGCATTAGCCAGCAAAATCTTTCCACTCGCATGTGCTTGCATTTGGGTTGGAGGCTACTATTGTTTCAACAGTCTTTATTCAGAAAGGAGTTTTAATTCTATTTAAGTGAAGGGCAGTGCTATTGCCTCCCAGTTTCAATGAGGCTTAGCCCCACTCATAGCAGCACTTATGACGATTAAACATTGACATAAAAAGGCTTAGCATTTTGTGTAAACTACTAAAGGCAGCATTTAATGAGTGTGCAATCTCCACGCACCCGCTCTGCTTTGCAGTCCATACCGTATTGATGTTTTCATTAAACCATCCATAAGATAAGGCTGGAAGCACATGCCAAAGTGTCTGGTTTTCAAAGGGGAGCAAGACAAACCCTAAAAGAAAGTGACAATACCAAGATGCTAAGCAACAGCATCTACCTGCTCTGTGACAAATCAGAAGAGAACACTCGGAAAGTAATCTAATAGGTGTTAATCAGGATAAATCGAGAAGATTGTGGTTTCCCTGACTTCTCTCTTAAAGGAGATTTATGAATACTGTAAGATGGTGAAAGGCAGTGAGGTTTCAGAACGTTTTTGAAGCCATGCATAAAAGATCCTGATTTTCTGGTGTCATTAAGAGTCATTCACAGGGGCTCTGGAAAATGCAAAATTTGCAAGTGCAGCTTTTGGCCTATGAAATCCGCTATTTGCTTGTTCAAATATACAATGGCACATGCAATGTGGAAAATTAGGGTGTGAGCAGGTGACAGAGGTGGAAAGACATGTCCTGATTTAAAACGTCCAAAATGTATCAGTTATCTGAGTTCTGTAAGTGACTGGGGCTGGGATGGTGGGATGGTAGAGCTCTGGCGTGCCATTAGGATTTCCAGC
>NW_005841873.1:1098401-1102576 GCF_000455745.1 Alligator sinensis
ATTCAGATGAGGCCAAAACCTCTGCAGTGCACATTCAGCTCTGGATTTCAGATCAACCATGGAAGCCCCACAATAGACCTAGATAAGCAGCTGCCTGCACACACACCTGCAATCCAGAGGGCAAGTTGCTGGTTTCTAAGTTGCTATAATGACATGAACAAATTAGCAACCTTATTTTGTTAGATCTAAGCACCTGGAGTTCAAAATGATATTAAACAGCTAAGAAGGGCTTTTTGGGAAGGAAGTGGGAATCAACTGGTAGATATGGAAAAAAACACCATCCAGCACAGGAAAAGACCCTGCAAAAGAGTCTGAAGGACTTGGGCTTTCCCAGGTCTTTGTTTACCTCGGGTGAAAGCAGGTGAGACGTGTATTGCCTGCTTTATTGTTTATAAGGCAAGTATTCTCTGAAATGCTTCTGTTCTAATATATATTTTACTTTAAAGAGGCTGCCTGATCACTGGTTAGCACTGTCACTGCTCTCACAGGGAAAAGAATGACTGCACCCAGATTTGGGCCAGCAAATGATGGCTGCTCACCAGGGACTGCAACCAGAATTAGTGATTCCAACCCGCGCAAGAGGGGGACTAGAGAGACTTATGACCGAGAGGAGCATCCTTGCAGAGACCAGCATGGATCAGCGGAGCCAGGTAGCTGAGTTACTGGGATAAGGGGAAGTTTTTGACTAAATCACAGTAGAGCTAGGCCAGTTCACATCAGTTCGCCTTGGTATCTTACACCACTGCAAAGGAGAGATTCGCAGATTATCCATGGGATATGCCATACCAGTTTCAGCAAACCTTTTAAAGTACTGATTTGTGAGTGATGCTATTTGGCGTCTGTTTTAGAGATGTCTCAAATGTACAAGTTACATTTTCTTCTCCCTCTTAGATCTGCGCATTTGGACATGTGTTACCAACAGATCTTGGCTTTACATGTGGAACAATATGAAAACAGGACTAATGAGACTTAATAACCTCCTAAAAGATGTAGGATATGGGGGTGGGGGGGGGAGCGGGCATAGAGGCTTTTCTTGACATTACCTGCATAATTGCAATGAAGCAATTCCAAAACATATGCCTCTCTAACACCATTACCATCTTGCATTATCAGTACCTAATGAATTCACCCTTAGTTATTCCTGTCTCTGAAAATGACATATTTTCAGTCTCCCAATCCAAAGATTCGGCTGTCCCAGCCTTTTGTATTCCCACTCTGAGCCCAGGGGGATGGTACATCTAAACGGTGCAGGCAGTCTTTGTTCCTGATACTTTCATTTTCAACATATACATTTTGTCAGATGTTAACTCTAATGTGTCTCCTTTATTGAATGCACAAACTGTATTCAACCTTTATTTGTCTCTTGATCAGATCACCCCGTGCTTTGTTATTCTTCTATGATGAATCCATCCTGACTCTGAATTTAAGAACTACTGGCCTCTCCTGAATATACCAGATCGGGGATAGTATAGGCTGGGAAAACTCACTCTGGGATAATCAGGAATGGGCAAGTGGGTGCTAAGACCTGGATGCAACTGCTGCTTGTTCCCACAGTGGCACTGGGAAAATGCCCCCCACCACCAAGCACCACCAAAGCCCTATGTTCACAGGCTGGTTTCACAGGTCAGATGCGGCCAGAGGGCTGCCAGTTGCCACCCTCTATTCTAGACATTCATGCAGCTGTTTTCTGTATTTTGGCCTAGTGCTCCAATAAGCAGGATCTGCTGTTGGTTTCTCCAGAAGACACATTCACCATTGCTCAGTTTAAAGGCAGGTTGAGAAGCACGTTAAGAAAAAAAGCTACTGCTATTTGTGGAAGGCTACACCAAATTTGCAAGGCAAGCTAAACTAATTACATTGAGCTTTTCATCTGCATATCATCTGCATATTACAATAGGAAGGTAGCATGACTTCCATATACAGATGGGCAAATGGAGGCGCACAGAGGGGAAGACCAGAAATAGAGCCCAGATTTTCAGTCTCCACAACAGCACTTTCTCATCCTGCGTCCCTTAGTGTACTGCGAACCAAATCTTTCCTGTGGTGTCACTCAGCCCTTCCCAAGCTCAGCTATCTGAAACAGAGACACATTGTCTTCTGCTTTTGTGCCATGAAATGCTTAGCAGACCTGGGCCTTAAACAGGAATAATTGTGACTGTGGTTATAAATAACCACGGATACCACTGCTATATCAGAGCTCTGCAAAAATAATTGATTAGGTTTCAATTAATATTCAGAATAATAACTGACATGGTAGAAAATGTGTTCATTGATATCTAATTTGCTGCAGCTAATTTGCTCAATGCCAATTAAATGCCTGAATATTCCTTATCACCTTAATGCGTTATCTGAATCTCATTACACATTTGTTCATTGCTTATGTAACTATGACTTAATTACATGGCAACTGAATTTATACCCTGATATGAAGGGATTGTTCTTCAGTTGCCTCAGATAAACAATAGATAATTGCCACGCTCCTGCTTTAATTAACATAAATTACAGGATTAGTGGGGACATCTTGGGCCTGGTCCTGGCAAGGTGCTGACGGTTTGCTAAAAGGTGCTGAGTGCCCACAACTCCCACCAAACCAGGTAGTGCTCAGCTGCAAGTCACCGCACCAAGCGCTTTGAAGACGGTTGTTCATTCATATAAAAATGGAGTACTTCGATGCAAGGGAAACCGTTTCTGCAAGCAAGAGGCATCTTGGCTCAATACAGTGCCTTTAAAAGTTTGCCCTTTGTGGCAAGACTTTTACAGCGTGCCACCTTTGAAGTAATATGCAACATCTTCCCGCAGTATATGACCTACTTGTAGCAAGAGTTAGTCGATATCTATTAACTTCTCTCTTTTGTACCAGTCAATAGTTTGCTCCTGAAGCAGTTATTTTCCCTGTTATTTCTGTTGTTGGGTTGATTTTTTTTGTTTGTTTGGTTGGTTTTTTCCGAGGGAAGGATTTTTTTCTGAGCAGTTCCTGCATGCACAGGGAGAAAAGGATTGCTTCCCCACCCCTACAACCTTTCCACTGACGTGGCCCGGTGAGTGTGGATCTCCACACTGGGCCTGCGGTATGGAAGGCAATAGGAGAGCAGGGAGAAAAACAAAACCCCTGGAGCTCACGCGGCCACCTCTTACATTAGAGAAAGGCACTTTATGTTATTCTGAGAACGATTGAAACTTTCACACGTTCATTTTTTCCTGGAGGGTGCAGGGGGTTATTTGGTTGGAGTGTGGCTGCAGCTGGAGGATTTGCAGCACAGCATTAGCAACACCAGGGAGGAAACAGGAGAGCGGAGAACACCTTGAAGAGTTACCAGCTGCCTTAATTAAAAATCCCATTTGCTGAATGCTATGCCCTGCTTGCCGGAGAGGTAGGGTGTACTCGTGCGCTCACAAGCCATTTTACATCCAGGCTTTCTCTAGGGTTAACTTGATGAGGCACTCTGACATTTCAGCTCAACGTGGAGCTTTTTAGTGCCTGTGCTTCTAGTATGCCTAAATTGAGCTTTCCGATCCCTGTAGGATCAAAGAGTTTTTATAAATCAGTTTTAAGCTAAATTCCTCTATTTAGTTAAAGAAATGCAAAACTCTAGACCTCTTGGTTCAGAGATTATACCTTTTATTAGACCAACTACAAAATCACAAAAAAATATATCTTTTTCTGCAAGCTTTCAGGTTCACACGCCCTTCCTCAGGCTCAGGGAAAATTAAAGATGGTAAAAAGTCCCCATAGGTGGGAAATAGAAAGACACTCTCATGAACCCAGAAGGACAGACTACCATCTTCAGCTTCTGCTGTGCAAAAATTAAGTTTATTTCCTACCCACAGGTTGCTACCACATCCTGTTGCAGCCCCCGTTTGGAGAGCACACCACTATACGCAGGCTTGGCAGGGCTGTATGACTGTCCAGCAGCTGAAACAGTACATTTTTTAAACATTTCCACACCTACTATTAAGATTTATTAAGAGTCCCCCAAAGCCCCACAAGGCTGCTGCAGGAGCCGTGAGTCCCGGGGTGGGGGTTTCGGGGTTTTTTTCTTAAAGGGCCAGAGCTGGGACAGGCAGGGCAGCCATGGTGGAGGGGCTGGGACAGCCAGGGAGGGGGGTTGGGGGGCTCGTGCAGAGCCCCCCATGTAGTGTGGGGTAGTGGGGGGGAGCAGGGATCGCCCCCCCCA
>NW_005841873.1:1102610-1104243 GCF_000455745.1 Alligator sinensis
TCCCCCCTAGGTCCTCTCCCCGAGGGCCCCCTTCTCTGCCCCCTACTTACCGGCTCCGAGTCTGGGCCCAGCTCCTTGCTGCAGCCGTCATGGACTACCCGAATCGTCGGAGCTCTCCGAATCTTTTCTGAAGATTCAGAGAGCTTCAAATCAATTCAGGCCTTTTAATTGGTCCCCTGATTTGATTCGGATTTGGAGATTCGGCCGCTGAATCGGGCCGAATCTCCTCCAAGTCGAATCAGCACCCAAAGCTTCGCACAGCCCTAATCTTCACCAGAGGACTGTTCACCAGAGTTGGCAGTGACTGGCAGCCTTGCTGGCACTCCTAACTGAGAGCCCAAAATGCTGAATGGGCCTGAAAACTGGGACTAACTTTAAACTAACTCAACATCCCTAAAGGTGGAGCCTTCCTAGTCAAGGTGAGGTTCATTGTCCGTGTAAGGTGCTACAGCCGTCATTGCTGCTGGTCACGACCACCCTTCTGGAGATGCAGAGAAAGTTGGTCTCTTGGTCTGTCAGTCTTACACTTTGAATTGTTGAATGAATTGTTTTTATCGCACTGATTCAGGAACCCACCAGTTCAGTAGAATTGAATACCATGTAAGGAAAAGACTGACTTGTGTCTAGGCAAGATAAGCTGAGAGTTAGTTCCCTGAGCTTTGTATGTGGACTGTTCTTCCTTGCAGCAAGCTCTGCTTGAACGAACTGCAACGTTCTCGCTCTGGAGCTACTGTGTGTAATGACTTTCCCAGGCTAAACAGTGTAAGAACAGGCTGTTGAAAATGGTATAAGTGCTGTAGTTTTACTTGTACTTCATATAAACAACATTTACTTGTACTTCCTGTAAATACATTTACCCCGTGCCTTTTGTCTGATGGTCTCTGAGCACTTCACCAGCTCTCCTCTCCCCACGGGGTATTATCCCAGCCAATGTTTTCCAGTAGTGCTAAGGACCCAACATAAACCGTAATTCCTGCGTCGCATTGTCTACACAGAGCCCAAACGCCGCATGCACACGGGTGGCACTATGAATGGGCCAGCCATACAGTCACAAGGCCTGATTGATCCCTAGGTTGTGCAGTGCCTGGTGTGCAGGCCGGGAGCGGCCTGAGGCTTCGGGGGCGCGCGGCGGGCTGTGGCCGGGAGCCCGCAACGGTAGGGCAGGGACTCTGGCACGACGGACTAGAATTAGGCACGGACTTGTAGCAGTTAATTAAAGATTGTTTTACTTACACCGTAGGTGGTCGTGGTGCAGGCAGGGAAAACTTTCTTGAGTTGCAGTTACAGACAAACACAAGTGGAGTTTGCTGGGCTCCACCGAAGACACACGCACGGAGTTTGCTAGACTCCGCAAAACAAACACGACAGAGCTCTGGATACCCTTGAAAAACCGTAGATACGTCTTAAGAATTTAACGAACAAGACGGGAAGAGGTTGGTGGTTGATCAGGCCTCCGAACCCCTCTGAGAGACACACAAAGTTTCTATTACTCTGCCACGTGCTCAGAGTCCCCATGAGATGGTTGTGGAGTCCTCTCTGCTCAAACCTCAAACTCAAACCTCACACTTCCGGAAACTGCTCAAACCTCTTATACGACTAGCAAGCCAATCGCTAGCCGCCACGTGGGAATAAT
>NW_005841873.1:1104293-1180486 GCF_000455745.1 Alligator sinensis
TGGGCCGAAACCTCCACAGGCCTCTTATACGGCTAGGAAGCCAATCGCTAGCTGCCACGTGGGAATAATTTAGAACTGGACAATAGTGGGACACAAATTTGCATGCGGGTGGCGGGAACTCCTTTGCACCGTGCATTTCTCTTTGCAACTGAGAAATGCACCCTGCAAAGAAAGCTCCTCGTGGCGGGAAATAACTTAGCAGTGCTGAAGCGCGCACACACAAAATCACACCCTTGGGTTGTGACATCCCCCCTTGCTGAAGGCACAGCTGAATTATACCACACGCTCATCACTCGGGTTATCGAGAGCTCTTACCACGGATCGCTGAACTAAACGGATAAACACAAAATTCGCTAACATAAGAAGTTTGTCCTCTAGGGATTGAATCAAATAATAACCAGCACAAATACATATACACATAATTAGATTCATAACAAAGAACTGCACAATCAGGGCTTCAGTGGGCATCATGGCGAAGTCGCGCGTCAAGCCCTCACTTCTTCTGATGATGTTATCCTTCTTGGGGCTTCTCTCCTCCACGCACTCTGAATTCCGGATCTGTATACAAAACTCTCAGAAAATAAGTTAACGTACATCAAAATATTTACAAAAACCCACACACAATAGGGCGGTTAGTTAAACTCAAACTCCATGGACATGAGTTCCAACCATGAGACTATAGCCTCGTCAGATTCCATTTCAGATTCTTTGTACAGCTGCTGTAACTCCGTCCAAGCACGAATGCGACTGGTGGCGGCACAAACTTCATCTTATGCATCAGTCACTGGGTTGATCATGGCTACAGGACGAGCTGTTACTTCAGGAGTTGATGTTGTTGTGGGAGTCATTGTTGTTATTGCTTCAGGCAGGAGGGGCGGATGCACTCCTCCGCTCGATTCTCCCTTCTGTCGGCAAGAAGGCGTGGTCACCGGAAGCGACGCTGCGTCGGTGGGCGGGGTCACCGGCCGAACTCTCGTGTGTTCCTCCGAAGTTCCACCCTTCTCTTCCGGTTCTTCCACGCGGTCTCCCTTTTGCTCGGCGCCATCTTGGAGTGGCGTCTCAAGATTTTCTTTCGCAGCCGCCTCTTTGACCGCTTGAACGGCCATGCGCAGCTGGGCTCTCAAACTTGCATTTTGCTGCATTAGATCAGTTACAGTACGGAAAGTTGCAACCAACATTTTCCCCTTGTCGTACCTCGGGGCTACCCTCTCATCTGTGGTGTGTTCCTCCGTCTCCAGATCTTCGCGGAGCTCAGATAGACGCTCGCAACCCCTCAATTTAGACGCCACCATAAAGGGGGCGAACCGGTCGATCGGCACCGGTTCTTCACTCTCCTGAGCACATCGCGAGCAACGGGCACACTCCTGGGTGAGGGTCAGGTTTACTGCACCTGCCAGGTTGACTCTGGCAAGGGACACAGTCTCGAGGGGCTTAAACAGGACCCGCTCATCATTCCTTATACACCCGAATGCTGCGGGGTGAAGATACACTTCCCTCTCTCTTGGGGCTCCGTCTTCGGAAGCTCCCTCTTCTCCCTTCAGTGAAAGATGTCCGCTGATAAACCTTTCACCCGTTCCGCCCGCCTGGTGGTAAGCGATATGCGCCTCCAGTTCCATGAAGTTTTCTACTTGGTGTTTTCCACTGCACCAAGGGCAGTTCTTAACTAATTCTAGTTCCATCGTGCTTTCCCCGGATCCCATCCTCGTCGCCATGTGCAGGCCGGGAGCGGTCTCAGTCATATTAGCTGCAGGGATTTCCTAGCATTTATCTCATGGCTCGTGGCACAACTGCAAACCGTGATACCTTCTGGGACAGTTTGCCTTCCCCTTCAGGTTTGTGGGAAGAAAGGTAAAAATGTCACATTCCCCCAGCTCACTCCTTTGCCAATCTAAGATTACATCGGTGCTATTCTATATCTGACGCCCGTTGCTCAAGTGGTGAAGGTGGAATCAGCTTTTATCATCCCGTGGCTTATCATTAGGGTGAATAAGAGAGGTCAATGCTGAGACAACAAGATGGACACAGTCATGACATTGTTATTCTTGGTTCTAGAGATAAAATTAAGGAAATGGAATGGGCAAAAATTAAAGAAAGGAAGAATTAAAAGACCCAGTGCTAAACATACACAGGGCCATGGCAAATGACAGGTTAATTAGTTCAACAGGATAATTTAATTTAGCAACAAAAAAAAAAAAGCATTTGTGCACACTGAACTGTAGGTAAGATTTTGACATGGCAAGGCTGGGAGGTTTTGTTATCCTCTTGTCTTGCTGGGATTTGCTTCAATTATGCCAAAGACTGTTACTTCATTCTTGCCCTAATAACACCGTAGAGGAAATTAAATTACTCAGGTATAACAAAAGTGAACTGATTTTGACATCTCTTCTAGGCACAACTCCTGTTGTATTAGCTCCTAAACACATTCTTCCTTCACTTAAGGTCTCATGAATATGTATGATTATCACTCATAGTAAATATAAGCACTTTGTGAGAACACAAATTAACTGCAGCATGTAATGCAGGTTGCCAAGGGTATTTTTTTTCCTTGAATGTAACAAGAAGTGTACAATAATGAATAGAGTGTAGTGAGACATGGAGAAATGATCCTATCAAGGGAGTCTGGCAGCATCAGAAACCACAAGAATAATGCCGGTATCACCTAAGTCTTGAGCTACTTTTAGTGTTGCTTAGGTCTTTTTTCGCTGTGTTCTTTCTGCTGGAGTTTTTATAAAGCACAGGTTCGGTGATGCGTGGCTCATGCGCTCAGCCCTACTCATGTTGCCATGCCATTGAAGAGCCATCAGATGACAACGATAAATGAAGTTTATTTTCGATCTATGGGGACTTTTTACCATCTTTAATTTTCCCTAAGCCTGCAGAAGGGCATGTGCACCCAAAAGCTTGCAGAAAAAGATCTTTTTTTTTTGCGATTTCTCAGCTGGTCTAATAGCAGGTATCATCTCTGAACCGAGAGTTCTAGACTTTTGCATTTCTTTTTGTCTCAGGCCAACACAGCAACCAAATACATCCCTGAGCAGATGACAACAGCTTTCAGGAAAGCTGGAGAAGGGCAGAGCTGTTCTTCCCTAGGATCAAAGAGGACCCAGACTCGTGAGAGAGAAGCTCCCCTTTTCCTTCTCTGGATTGGTAGCAGTGTGCAGGTCAGTGCAACATGAGGATGGAGCCGTGGCTGGGTCCCTGTCATTCACTGTTCACCCATATGAGGGATGAAGATCTGACGGCACCTGCTCTTCCCCCATTCTTGGACTCTCTCCATCCTCCATTCCTCCTCAAGCAGACCCGCACATAGCCCCCAGCAGATGGGGATGAAAGGCTTCTTACCCCATTAGCATTCACTTAACCAACAAAATTCTCTCTGTGGTTTGATGACGTTCTTAGACCCACACACAATGTACGTGTACATGACTTTTCACAAACCACTAGCCACCCCTTGTTACAGCATTGGCCAGCACTGACTAAGCATGGATGCTTCGGGAAGACTCGACACTAGCCTGCCACACTAGTGTCTGGCATCACTCAGAGGTTATATGGCAGGGGAAGTGATGATGGGCAGATCTTATTAATTAAATCAGGTAATATTATTGGCTTTACTTCTGCCTACGTGTAGAAGCTGCTTTATACTGTCTTCTACTAGTATTGTGAAGTGAAACCTTTTTTTCTTTCCCTGTCATCCCAGTACAGTTTTGTTTTTTTTAAAAGGCCATATTAAAATATGGTTACTGCACTGATCACATGATTTTACATGGGCTGGAAAGGGAGAAACATGACCAATAATCAGCGGGTTAGGTTTCTTTTCCCCCGATCGTCTTATGCAGATTGCTTTCTCAGAGACGAACTTGCTTGTGGATCACATCACCCCCCAGCCTATGCTGGGGTATTTCCTAGTTGCTTGGTGGTCTCGTGGATCACAAGCAAGTGCATTGCTGGTCTGTGGGTCATAACTACTGTCCCAAAGTTTCTGAGGAGAGCAGCATGTGAGTAATGAGTTGGGTCCTGGCACCTCCGTAGCAGAACTGTGGAAAACTCCACGATGCTTGGCTTCTTGGGATGCCTCGCTGGTGCTGATCACAAGTAAACTAGGGTGAAAAAGCCAACGTCTGTAAGAGGGAAAAGCCACTCCCTACAAAAGCCCTACAAACTCTCAGAGACCAGGTCAATCATGACACACGTGCACAGAAGGGGTGCTACAGTTAGCTCTCTGGCAGGACAAGACAGCAGGGGATGCTCAGTGTTGTATCCTCACCTTTGCCATCAGATCCTACTGGGGATGGATTTGAGTCCATATTCAGGCTAAGGCACATCTTTTCCTCTACTCGTTCCATTTGAAGCAGGCCCTGACATGCACTGGTCTTGAATCTGTGGCTACTAGCTCCCATATTTGATCCTGAAATGCAAAGCAAGTCAGCGGTTATGATCATGGAAACCCATGAATTGCAAACCATTGCTACTGTATCCACACATCACATTTTATAAACACTTGTAACAAGGATGATACAAAAGAGGTCAGTTTGGGTTGCACTAGGAAAAGCTTACTGTTATGTAATGCCTCCTCCAAAACACTTACTTAATTCATTTATTGGCTATGGTCTCCTGGGATACATTTACTATGCAGGCCTCTTATCCCCGATTATTTACTGTAGCTTCTCCTTTCTTTGCCACTTTGCTATCTTTGCCCTGTAGCACTTGTTAATATAAAAGCACCTTCTGGTCCAGATAGCCCTCCTTCATCTCCACCCCCTTCTCAGACCCATATGGATGCGTATAGTGTTTTAATAAGTGCATTTGTATTGCGCATTTGGGCACATATGTTTCAGAATGAGTGATTAATATTAATCAAAATAAGTGTTGCTACCAGGAGCTGCTTCTCACTCAGTTAATAAAACAAAGCTTGAGGGCTTTTGTACTTGACAAAAATAAAATAAAATTAATAACTTTAGCTGGAAGGATATTCAAAAAGGTTTTGGAAAATCTCCAAACAGTCTTTAGATGCATTGAAAAGCCTTTGAGAAGTTGGAAACAAATTAACACTTTTTGCAAGAGAAATTAATCAAAATGTTAAAAAAATACAGCGTAGCATTATATAATTATAATAGATCTTCTGAGGAGCTGCACTGCTGCCCCCTTGAACCTGTAGTTTTGGGGTGAGTGGGGATTAATCCACATCCCACTATTTAGTCCAAACGCAGTAGGTTGAGGCTGGAATGTATTTGGTCTTTTGTCACGATTTATATTATGGGAACACGCGGGGGCCCCAAGCACAAAGGACCGCAAACAGAGTCCCTGTTCCCGAGGCAGACAGGGCACCACCAGCAAAGAGGACAGGCACACTGCGGTGGTGTGGAGAGGACGTTGGGAAGGACTGAGGTAAGAATCTTTACAAGACGGTTAGGTCTCAGCTCTCTGGTTGTCAACCGATGCCAGATGGGAGCAAGCTGTAGGCATCCAGTATCCAGGCAGAGGCTGGTTTTGGGAAGAAGTTTAAAAGAGGATACAGTGGGTCCATGTATTTTGACCCCCGGGATGCTACTATGCAGCTGAACACCTGGAGCATTTGCTGGCCTTTTGGAACAAGTCAGTAATAATCGGAGAATGCACCAGTATATTGACACCAGTATATTGACACTAACTCCCCAGCACGGCACTCCGCACCTCTCGTGCCCCCTCCTCCCCATCCCACATCCTTTTTCTGTTCCTCTCCTCCCAGATGCAGAGCTTCAGGTCTCTACTCTCCTCCTATCCCTTTCTTTCTGCTTGAGACTCTTCTTTACATCTGTCCTTCTGATACTTCTGCATGCTCTTGTCTCTTTGCTACCTCCAGATCATCGCTTGATCACACCAAATGGACAGATGACTATCCTTCATCCGCCCCTTCATCCACCCACAGGTTATAACTGTCTAAGAACTGGAAGTAAGCGCCATTCAGTTAGCAACATGAAGTGCAATTTATCTGTTGCAAAATTGGCTTCTGCTGGGAATTCCTTGGTCTACAGTGTCTATGTCTCTGCTATTCAGAAGGATGGTTTTTAAAAGCAGGTTGTCATTTGAATTTCACAAGATACTTTGCACGCTGACACTGCCTGTTTGCTTCTCTTTCTGTACCTCTTCGCTCTTGCCCCACCCTACCTTGTCACCACCAGCACCATCCCTGTTATGAAGTGCCTTTGTTTTGTGATTTTGCTCTTTAAAAACAGGCTCTGTGGCTTCCAAATGGGTTGCAGGAAACACGTGCTGCTCAGAAAGAGAAGCTCAGTGCCTCAAAGCAGTGCAACCTTTTAAAACAATAAAGCTTTGTTTCCATGTCCTAGCACATTTACATGTTCTGCATACATGGAAACCCTATACATGTCCTAGCCCATTTACACGTTCTGCATGTACACCCTTTACGTGTTCATAGATTCATGGATTGTAAGGGGCTGGAAGGGACCTTGGAAGATCATTGGGTCCAGCCCCCTGCATCGAGCAGGAAAGAGAACTGGGGGTCAGGACAGGTAACCCCAGCAAGGTGCCCGTCCTGTCTCCTCTTGAAGATTTCCAGGGTAGGCAATTGCACCACCTGTGGAGGGAGCTTATTCCACAGTCTGTTCCTGCCCATTCCAAACACAGGACTCCACCTTCATTTCGCTTTTTGCAAAGAGCCGTTTATTTTTCTCTTTCATCCAGCATATCTATAGCTGAGAAGGGGAGGGAAGAGTAAGTGAATCCTGACATTCCCTATGCAACACCTTCCCCCACCCAATGTTTCCGAATCCTAGTCCTGTACAAACAGCCTACAGGCACACTGACAATGCCCTGGATTTTGGATGTGTCCACGTAGTCATCAATGATACGGGTGCATCAGGCTTTCATACCTTCTTTAAAGTAATTTGATAGAAAGCAAATGCTGATTCTGAAATGCATCTTTCTGGACTACTTCCCATCATTTTTCACTTGCACCTGAATTACATGAAGTGGATATAGAAAATCTGTGGCGACGTTTAAAGGGCAGCAAAAGAACCAAGAAAGGGGAGGATGTTGCAGTCAGAAAGAGACTGGCCGTTACTTTCATTAGAGGCAAGGGAAGTAGAAACAGCTCTGCCAGCTTTTTCCTATGGCTTGTGGGAAAGGTGATGGCCTCCAGACTGCAACTATTGGAACCATCTGCTCTAGAGAGCAATAACCAAGTCCCCTTTGCCCATGAAGGGTCACTTGTTGGGCAAGATTGTGCTGCAGCAAAGTCAGATATTATAAAGGAAAGGACTGAAGAAAAGAAGGAGGGAACAAGAATTCAGGGATAAAAGTTACATTTTCATTGAGAACAATGCAGGGTCCTCTGAGCGATCAAGCAGGGAGGGTAAATGGACACAGATGGCCCCGAATTAACACTATACTTTCTTCACTGCAGCTCTGCAAAGTGCACAGTCTGAGTAGACAGTCTGAGTAGACAGTCACACGTCACCCAGCACCCATATTTAAAGCAAGGACATTAGTCACAGATGGCAGGAATGAAGGGCTCAGCCCTCTTGTCTGATGTTGGGACCTTTCAGACCAATATACTTCCACCACACTCCTCTTACTGGGCCCAATGATGAAAAAAGCGTCCACAGTTGTGAAGCAGGACACATTTCAGTAAATAAAATAATTAAAATGATATCTGCTAAAAGAGAGTCTGAAATTTCTGCTTATTGTGTTTTTCTTTCTTCTTTTTTTCCTCCTGTGAAGTGAATCTAGCATGCAGATAATGGGAGCCACAGTACTTTAATGACATTTAAAGCATCCCAGGAGACCATTCAAAGCAAAAAATGGCAATGTCCTTATAGATAGCAGATGGTTTCTTCAAGGTGAATAATTTTATTGTTTATTGCCTTCGCTGAATGCTAGAAGGATCAACACTTTTAAAATTGCTTGAAGATGTCTTTTTTTTTAAGCATAAAGAAAACATTTAGGAGCCAAATTTTCTATATCAGTGGCTGTGTCATCATCAGAGCTTGGAAACTGGCTTAGAGGCATATGAAAGACCTGGGCTGTAACTATCAAACAAAGTATTCTTCAGAAATGCCTCCTATTTGTCATAGAGAGGAAGTAGGATTCCCACTTACAGGTATGTAGTCTGCTATCCTTGTCTTTGAACTGACCTCCAGACTTTGTTTGGGAAACACTCGGGAGTTACAAAGCCTAATAAAAAAAAAAAGCCAAAAACCAAATTCTGATGATGCTTAACATTTCAGGCTGCAGCTCAGAAATCAATCACCCTGCTGAGGCCATGGGCAGTATTTTAAACCTGATTGCCTGCACCTTCGCTGAAGTGTGTTTAAAAAGCTAAAGGCATGTTAAATACCTAACATCAAGTCTCCTGAACTATGTCGGTGCAACTAGCCCGTTACATGTCTCAGTAGCTTTCACGACGTTCCTTTTCTTAATGAAGGGTATCGTGATGAATCGCCTTATAAATGCAACAGTGAGCGCTACTGAAATACATGCAGCGGACTTGCTCACCTGCATGTGGGTCTTTTTCTTTCAGTGCGACGGAGTAAGTGTCTGTTATCTAGAATTAGGAGTCTTTTTAGGAAACAGTCCCAAGTTTCAGAGAAACAAGAAGATTCAGAGTTCAGAGGTTGGGTTTGGACGCAGGTCCAGCGTTATGGGGGCTTATGCACAGTTTATGCAAACACACCCAGTTCGAAGATCTCAGGAGATTGGGCCATCCTTGAAGAATTTCACAACTCCTTTGAAATTGCTCAGAAATATCATGAGAAAATATCCTCCTTCTAGGTATTGCAGTATTTTTGCTCCTGCCTGAAAATAACAGGAAATGCAGTAACACCTGAAAATATGTTCTTCATTCTCCCCACCCACAGCCACCCTCCAAAAAATAAAAACCCCACCTAACCAAACTCTCCCAAATTTTATATAGGAACCAGATTCTATTCAGGCTTCATGTTAAGTGACAATCAAGGTTATTTTTAATTCTGACCAAACCTCTATCTCTTTTTAATCACTGCTTTTCCCTTTGGATGTTTGACACTTGGCCAAAAAAGTGGCAACTGCAAAAATAATCCTAAGTGACCTTCCCCACAGCACAGAACTGGTAACAGGAGCTGTTTCTGGCTTGAAAATGTCTCTCTTCCATTAGTAGTATCATTCCAAAGTCTCGTGCCTAAGGATGTCTTTGACTGCTTGGTCTTTTTGACTTCAGGGTCTGGTATTGGATCCTGCAAAGCAGGATCGTTCTGTCAAAAGACTTTGCTGAACGTACAGCAAAGAAAAGATCTGCTTATAACTTTTCATTCTCAGCTTGAAATTTCATTCCTGGAAGGATGGAGAAAAGGTCACAACAGAATTAGGGGGGGAAGGACGTCCATAGATCATGGGTAGAAGTTGCTCTTGAAACATTTCCAATCAGAAAGATAAAGCATGAGGCAGGATACAGGTCTCCCCTCCTCCACCATGCCTTTTACCTGAAAGGTCATGTCGAATTTCAGCTAGTCTGGCTGGCAACTAAATCAACCTTGAGAAGGACAGGGATGGCACTGCTGACCTCCCTGACCCATTTCGCAGCATCCCTCTGCTGCGATTCATGCTCTGCGTGATTTCAGACGCCTCGCCACGCTTAGAAGCAATGCAGCTTGATAGAGCAATTGAGAGTCCCTAAAAACCAACGTTGCTCCTAGGCTGAGTGGAAATAAACCTCTTCCCTCAGCCTGTTACTTGTGGGAAGAGGCCCCTTTTAAAAGAGCTTTATTTTTTTTAAATGAAATCCTTCCGGGAGTACATCCTGTACTCACCATTGAATGCAGTGTTCATCTAGCAGGATTGCTGCTTGGCAGTGTATTCTTTTCTGCTGGACACATTTCACATAGACGCTTTCCAAACAGCGGGACTGATCCTGATCCCTTCCCTCCATGCTGGTTTTATGACTTTCAGTCAGTTGGGCCCTTATCTTCAGTCTAGGCTGGCCTTCATGCAGTAGAGCTGGCGAGCTGTTGGAGGGGATGTGCCAAGGACCAGAGATCTGCCTGTGAGGGTAAATTGGATCAGGCATGGGAAATGACCAGGACTGAGTTGGGGAGAGGGAAGGTTTCTACCTGGATCCTTCTGTTTTCCCTCTCTCTGGGGCCTGTTAAGGTTGAGGCAGCTCCTGAAGCATAATAACTACTCTCCTCCTCAGAAGTTGTGTTCCCACATCCTCCACCAAGACAGCAGCCAGGGCTGTACAATGAGGCCAGCCCTGGCAGGGTGGCGCACCAGCTGGCATAAAGGGTGTGGCAGAATGCCATCTCTATCTCTCCCCAAAACTCTGCTATGGGACAATTTGGTTACCATGGTCACTGCAAAGGGCAGACTCCTCTGCCCCAGCTCTTCAGGTAACCCTGAGTTGTAACCTGAGCTGGATACATTCCTAGGAGAGCGGGGGAACCTGCTCCCTCTGCCTACATGACTGGCCTCACACACCTGGGTGGGGGCTTAAACTCCCTATTGTTCTAAGCAATGCCAACCTGACTGGGAGGGGGCTAAAGACCCTGCCAGTCTACCCGGCAACCAGTGATGCAGTTCAACTTGGTTGGCTGGCAGCCAACAGTTGCTGGCCTTCATTGGACCAGGCAAATGAGGTCATAAAGGCTAGAGAAGTGAAGGACTGCCCAAGAGGGGGGGAAGTAGCCATAATGAAAACTCTCAGAGAGAAGCTGGACCATCTGAAACTTTCTCTCTTGAAACTCATGAGCAAGGAACTGCCTGCCTCCAGAGGGAATCTCCACCTGTCTCTGGATGATACTCGTGAGTAAGCTACCTGAGATATAACTACGTATATAGCTTGAAATAACACAGATGCGTAATCAAAGGCTACCACGCCACCTTGCTCTAAGGGATTGCTCTGATATTGCTGTACCCGGTACCCTATTCCAAACCTACTCCTTGTATCCAATACAGTTCTCCTTTGTACTTAGCATGGGAGACTTATTGGGAGAGGGTTTAGATTATGCCTTGGGGTCCCCTTGGTTTGGCTATTTGTGCTCCAGACTGAGGGAAGCATCCCAAGTTCTTATAGTGGGTTAAGTACCTTAAGGGCTAATAGGCCTGTGTTTCCCAGAGGGCACAGGTCCAGGATCTGTCCAGACTCTGGGTGGTGGCAGTGTTACCCCCCAGGCTAGTGAGTGTGCTCCAAGAAGGGGGTTGGCCAGACATGAGGTGCCCCCAGGGAGGCGCACGAAGCCTGAAAGGTGGTCCGGTGCAGTCAGGCAGGTGGCTCAGTGCAGGAGCGCCCCCTACTGGCCTGCCACAAAGGGTCTCTTCAGTGTCTGCATCTGCTGACCATGGGCTGATTCTGACCACCTTACAGCAAATAGCACCTCGCTTTACAGGTGGCCCATTGAGGAGCAGGGGGTCTAGTAAAATGCCCCAACCTCATGCAAATAGACCAGAATCTGGACTTGTGGTTTCTACTGGCCTATGTCAGCCATGATTCCAGGGCACCGGCCATCAACCCTGGGGTCTGGCAGTAGAGAGGATGCTGTGCAAGACAAACAAAGGCCATGTTCTCTCTCTCTCTCTCTCTCTCTCTCTCTCTCTCTCTCTCTCTCTCGTGTGTATGTTTCCCCTGGTGAACTTCTGTACCCTGCTTTAGTTGTAAAACCAAATCTTGTCTATGGAGAGATGCAAGGTGTGTTTGCATTGCATCCCCACAGAGCTGTCTCTCCAGTATGCTTGAGAACAGCTTGTGGCTGGACAGGTGTAACCTGGTCACTGCAGCCCTTCCAGATATGTCACAAGCACAAAAGACCAGCAGGGACTATCCCTGCCCAGACCCCCTCCCCCCCGCCAAGGGTGCAGTGTAGACAGGCCCACAGACTCACTAGCAAAACTCTGTAGGCACTCTTGGGCAAGGGATCATCATTTTGTTTTGCATTTGTACAGTGCCTTGCACACTGAGGTGCTAGCAGTGCCTAGGGGATGGTCAAGCAAGGAATAAATGTACTCTGCCTGGCCACAAATGAAATGCATGAAGAATAATGGCTGACAAGCCTTGCAGCAGAATCAAGACAGGGCATGGTTCACTGTACAAGCCATTTGTGTTGCTACATAGAAAATAACTAATTAAACATGGAAAACAATGCTTGCTTACTGCATGCTGGTGTTTTATCAGGCTTCTGCCTCAGTGATTTCCCAGCCAATTGAGGGCTTCTGGCAATTGCCAAAGAATTCCTCTTACTTAAAAGCCAGGCTTCCGCTAATCCATCAGTGACTTCTGTGGCACCTTGATGGAGATGATTGTGTCAGGTCTGTGTTTTCTGCCATTTGTCTTTCCACTGAATGGGAAGGAGGAACATTTCTCTGGGCTCCTGCAGCTGGCACGGCAATGTAATATGGTAATAATGTCTTTGATTTTGTTTATTTACGCCCCCCCGTCCTCCCCCACCTTCGGTTATGGTTGCCGCCTTGCTCTTAGCCTGAGAGCTCATTAGTTGGTCTCCAGGCAGGTCAGAGCAATGCCTCCGTAAATCATTTCTATGAAGCTAAACTGATTTCCCTGTTGGAGGACGCATGAAAAATGGCATATAAATTCACAGGATCATAAAGACGTTGTAACCAGCATGAAATGTGTTCCTGCCAAATTATATTATAATGCTATGTTACATTTACAGATGCAGAATCACGTTCGCATTTCACCAGGATTATTATAATGAGAATCGCAGAGGAATAAATGATGAGTTACGGTAATAATTATGAGTCATGACAGTTGGTGCAGCTCCCGAAGTGTCTTGGGCATCGGGTGCTTTGTTATTAATGGTGCTAATTAGCATGGGCAAGATCACACCCTTAGATCCATGCATGGATTTCCCGCTCCTGACCCTGAAGAGTTGTGGCGTTCCCAGCAGCCACCCCACAGGGTGGAAAGACAATCCTGAGGCCCCGGTGATGTTTTCTGAATAATTTGGGGTACTGAAGGAACATGGCCTATGTCACCATGTACTGTTGAGGAAATCTCTGGGTCCAGTGATCATCACATGACAAGAGAAAAATTGCATTTGTCTCTTTAACCTTCAATCTGTTGTAGATGCCCAGGAATCTTGCATCTTCAGCATCCTTCAAAATGTGGCCCTGTATAGGTAGAAGAGACAACATACTTAGATTATGCCCTGAAGCATTTTCTAATCTAGCAGCCTTGAAAACTGCACAATGCCTGAGCTCTCAATAGTTAAAGTAGCTTCCCTAATTGACTTGCAACCACTGTAGTGTAAGAGTTTTAACACTGTGAACAAAGATTACATATGATTAGATAAGCACTTTAAAAGCTTGGAGGGCTGAATCATTACATTTGTTAATTGTGCCGTCTCATTTATCTTGGTGCTTTATTTATTATGATACACTCCCTGAAACCTTAATAAAATTGTTTCACAAAGAAAAATTGTTACTTGCAAAAAAAAAAATCACGTTTTAATTAGTTCAGTTTAACCGTGCTTACAACTCTGCCACCCCGTTTCCCCCCGGAAAAGTCTCTCTTCCACCACCTGCCTCTCCCCGAGGCCACATGTTTTACTCTGAGTATCCTTTCAAATGTGTCCTTTTCCTCTCTTGTCATGATTGCTAACCTCACTTGTGTTGGGCCAAGTTCATCCCTGGCCATACGTCACTATAGTCAATGGATGAATCTGGCCCACCATAATTAGCCAGACACCTAGTAGTGCTGGGCATGGCCAATTAGTAGCTCTGACTAGATTTGTAGCTGCTGCTGAGATATACTCAGCATCATTTTAGTGAATAAGATAAAGGTAGATTAAAGCTTTAAGCTGTAACTTCATGCTGCTCAAAGTTTCACCCTAAAGTTGATCTCACATGACCATTTCAGCAGTGATGGAGTGACAGCATCAGAGGCCACATACTCCCTATCCTAGTAGGGGAAAGGAAATAGCATGTGAACTACTGACATAATTCAGGGTACAGTTTCCCCAATGCACAGGGAATGGGAATCTTCCACGGGCTCCTCAAGCAACACAAGGCAACCCGAACAGGGCTGAGGATCTCACATTTTCCTGTAGCACTAGGCCTGATCCCCACTGCTCTTAGTGGGGTTGGTCACTTGAATGGGAGCTATTTCTTGAGGAAGGGTCGGGGGACTGGGCCCCTGGTTCCTAGCTTAAGTACCACTTGGACTTTAAATCCAGTTGATCGGATGTGGAAGTCTCCAAACAATTTGACATTTCGACCAATCCGCGCGCTTATTTAGCAGCTACCTAAACTGGAGTAGGTGATGAGTCCTTGCAAGCTAATGCATCATAGCAACAAAGCTGCTGTCCACCAAGCTGGTCCGGATCAGCAGTAAAGGAATGGCAGAACCAGCTGATGAACTCCCCATGCTCAAGGAGGTAGAAATAGATTATAAATTTCATCAGGACCCATTAGCCCAGTCTTGTTCAGGGCTCTGGCTGCGTTGTGGTTTGGAGCTTCAGGTTCCCACAACACTGGCTTTGGTTTACTGGTTTCAGACCCTCTGAATTTTGTTGATGCCCATCTACGCCTACCGTTTCGGCTTTGTTCTGAATCTATGGCCACAGCTGAAAGAGTCCTGACTGCCCTTTGAGAGGGCGTTCTCTCTTTTCCCATAATTCCCTTCTTATGCATTTATTTCCCAGGCTTCTGGCAATTCTTATACTGAGAATATCTTGCTTCCCTAAATATCATGGCACTTCTGTTTTCCCCAGTATTAAAATGCTTCAGATTGAAATGAGGCAATTCCCTATCTGTGTCAACCTCTAACCCCCTCAAGACTATCTGCAATGCCCTTGTACACATGCCTATAACTAAAATAAGCATGTCATGAATTCAAGTTCGCCCACTGGTACCATTTAACCTTTACTCTGAAGGTCGGGCCCCAGCTGGTTGTATTCTGATCGTGCTTGTGTCCTTGTTGCTTCATTACCTTCAGCAGAGCTACTTCGGCGTGAACTTGAAATCAGGCTAGGTGTCTTGAGTTGCGTAACCGTGATCTGACTTTTTTTTTTTTCCTTTCCAACTTTAATGTCCATCTCTTTCACTTCTCCTTTATCTTTCGGGTCTGTCTGCATGATTCATAAATAATGGTCAGCTCATCGGCAGACTTGTTATTCAAAAACGCTGGCTAAGGGACAACCGCATCACATTCAAATTCTCCGCTGCTTCTGGAATGATGTTGAATAACTGGGGAGGCATAGTACATTGTCTGACAAAGACTTCTTTTGACACACAGCCACTCCAACAATCCTCTCTTGACTTTTACATAACGCTTGCAGTCTTCATAAAACCCAAAGTCAATTCCAGTCAGGTATTCAATTCCAGCCATCTCCCTTCCCTCCAAATAGGCAAGGCACTCCTTTATCATATACTTTTGTTAAGTTCACACACGCTGTAATCAATCTTCTGGAGAGTGTGTGTGTTTTCTTCCTGACTTGTGCTTATGTGACCTCCTTCCTCGCAAAACCGGCTTGTCTGATGCTCTTGCTTCAGGTGCCGAGCCCAGTGCCCTTAAGAAAATCAAAGCAAATACATTTGAAATTGCATTTTAGCTGAAAGGCTTCAGTTTGCTAAGAACAACTTACCATCCCCTGGCTGGCATCATTAGATTAATAGTGACATCATTAAATGAAGTGAACAATACAGCAAATGGCAAACATTCATCCAAAATGTGAATCAAATGGGAGCTGGATGTGATTTGAGGTTCGGGAAGTTTGTACGGGAGGGAGATTTCTCCCCTCCCCATTCTCTTCACCTGGCTGTCGAGGCTGCACAGGAAAAAAAAGGATATGGCCAGTGCTTTGTGAGCTATCGCAATAAGAGGCACCTTTCCCAGGGAATTTGACAGCCATAGTGCTGAGAAAAAATATGTCAATAGGCATCAAAGTGAACCAGTGATGCTATGATATTTAGAGGTGCCGGGATCCTGAGGCCTCCCTGTAGTGTCCGACTCCCCTGATCAATCTCTGTGTTTCCAGCACCCACTCACCAGTATAACCAGTTCTTTTGAATCAGTCTGATTGATTCCAGCTGTAGTACTTAAAAAAATAAATCTACACAACGTGTAGAAATAAATTGCCAAAATAAATGCAGGGCAAACTAAATCTTAAGTCCTTGTTCTACTGACTTTGCTGGGAGTTTTTCCTTAGCAAAGTTTAACTTAAAAAAAAACAACCTTAAATAGAACTGAGGATTTAGCCTTGTGTATCCCTTCTTGAGCTGGCAAATTAAAAATAAAGACTGGGCATTGCTTGTTTACAGCTTCAGATGGCCATAAATCATGACACTGAGCTGTCATAAGTATTAAATCACTGCCTTGTTCTGCAGTGAGCAGAGAATGGGATTTTAATAAACAATATCTTTGATTAGTTTGAGCAGAAAAGCAGCGAGTAAGTACCTATTTGTATCCGTCAAAAGGTCTGATTCCTTGTAGTGACTCTGTAAAAATCCTTGTAATTCACCTTGACTGCAACAGCTTTTGCAGAATGCATGGGAAGCCTGATAACTTTTTGCTTTGCCCAAACGGTGCTTGTGAAAGAACAAGCTGCACAAATGCACAGAGTTGCGGGGAAGAGGAGCAGAGGGCTTGATGCAGTGCAGAACTTCATCCGGAAATGCAAGCTCGCCTCCAAGGTTAGTTATCAGTAAAATGGAAGCATTGTTCTAAAAAATAATGGGAGGTCCGCATTGACACGTTAAAGTAAAAGGAGTGTAGGCAACAGAAATAGCTGGCAAAGTCATCATGTGTCCGGTAGGTGGACCTCATTGAAGGATGGGGGCCTTTCATTTTACTGGCATAGCACCACTGGCTGCTGAACTCAGAGATACTGAGATGAACATTAGGGTGTTTCCCCTCCTGATGCAAATACAGCAAGCTATCGCACGGCAGTTTTGAGTAATGGCATAAATTAGCTACCTACCAGTAGTGCAGAAGACCTTGTACCACTTTGAATGCATGACTCTGGGTCAAGTATACAGCATAGCACTGATATCCCTTGACAGCAAAGGACCTTATCTTGCTGCTGAAGTCAATGGAATAATTTATGTCAACTTCAGTGTAAGCAGAATCAAATGCTCAGGCAAGGTCCAGGCAGGCGTGGTTGGGTATCCAGTGAGTATTGTCTTGAAATGGGCATCTACTGCAGTATTGCATGAAATGAAAAAAACTGAAATCTGAAACCGAATTTTGCAGTTTATTTCTGTCTTTGGTATCTCTGGATCTTACTTAGACTAAGGATAGCTTATGTTCAGGTGCTGAGGGTTGCAGCACAGCTCCTCATGCAGTTGACATTATTTCATTTACATAGGGCAACTCTATTGATTAGGATCCATCCAGATTGGGACATGAGACTTGAAACTCTACCCCAAACTCTATGGAAGTCTAGATTCAATTTTGGTCACCCTCTCATCCTTCAAAGTCATCTATCAACTCAAATAACATCTCTGTTATCCTATTATTTTCTTTAGAAAAGGCACAATTGGAATATCAAATCTGAATTTTGGAGTAACACAAATTCAACTTATCCATCTGGATCCCATCCAGATCTAGATCCAGCATCATAAGTGCTGTGTTAGAGGATAGTTTCCCTGCACTTTAAGTCATATTCCAGTATTGTACGCCGTTGACATCAAACCTTGACTTTTCCAAGGACAATTAGATGCAAGTTTTTCATCTAATTGCACTTCTCTTGCTATTTTTTAATAATGTTGGAACAGCCTGGGGAGCTGACTGGAAACTCAGCCCATGTATGTATGTGCACATATAAAATATATAAAAGAAAGGAGCTATATAATATCACTTTTTGTTTTTAAATCTTGCCTTAAAATGGTAACTTGAGTTGTGGGTGCAGGGAATGAATCTGAGCTTCAACCACAGATCTTTATTAAGATAAACAGAAACCTATTCCTGAGGAGAGAGAGAAAACCAAAAGCTGACAAAAAGTAGCAAAGGAAAACAGAACGTGACAGTTCTCGCTAGCATGATGAAAAGCGATGGTGCATAGCCAACAAAGGTCTGCAAAAAGGATTTTGACTTAAATTTTAAAGCTTCTTAATATTCTCATGATACTTTTAAGAGGGTCCAGGACAAACTTTCCCCCGCTTTTAACATATTGTTATTTATGCTTCAGCCTCCAAGAAATGGGCTGAAAAAGTAACCGAAACATAAAACGAAATAACCGCCAAAATGAAAGCAGGCACAGAAACCGAGAGATTTAGATACAGAATAATGAATGTCCCAGTGGGATAATTAATTTGCCTTACAGCAGCTTGTTATTTTTCCAAGATATTATATTTATGCAGATTTAGCTGTAGAAGTGTTACATTGTTGTAATTCCTCCAGCATGAATCAGCTCTAATTATTCATTGCTTACAGCACGGAAAGAAAATAAAAGACGAACAGCAAGTTCATTTTTGTTTTTGAAAACAAAGAAAGAAAGATAAATTTTATGAAAAGAAAAAAAGGCCATGATAGCAGACAGGGGGGTGTTGTCACGCATTTCATGGCTGCAATAATCCCTGGCGTTCCTTCAGGGTGCTTTTGTAGGTGAACTGTAGATTATTTGCTGAAAAAAATACCTTCTGAAGGACATTTCTGAACGGAAGCAATGGTGAGGAACACTTCCATCATCTTTTTTGACATTATCCTTATAATCCATGTCAGTCAGTTGCCAAAGATGTGTCCTGTTTCCTCCATAACCAAGAGAGCTGCATCCCGCCTTGGGTATATTGAATAGTGTTGAACCACTGGCAGTAGGATAATACCAGAGCTGCATTCCCAGCGCACAGCAAGCTTGTACGCCTAAGTCTAGGCCATACGGTTTTCTATCTTCATTTTTAATGTTTATGTTTTGAGTCTGATTCAAATCCCCTTCAAGTCACTGGAAAAAAGCTCCACTGGCTTTTTAGTGGGCTTTAGAGGAGGCTGTGCATGTCCATATTTTTATCACGTTCTTAAGGCCCAATCTTGCAAGGCGCTGAGCCCTTCCAGTACCTATGGAAGTTGAAAGCTCACAGGAGCTTGCAAGACGCAGTACCAAAGACAGAGCCCTTACTAGACGTCTGAAACCTGAAGAGCACCTTGACTTCTACCTCCCAATATCACATTCAATACAGGCAACCATAATCTGCACATGGCTACTATGTACTTCAGCCTGACAAGTCAGAGAGAAATGCAGTATTGTTAACACTGGAGGGGCAGGGGTGGTTCTTCATTCACCCTTTTCTGGGTCTCTCCTCTGCTTGGCCCTAATCTGCGAGATAGATGAGCAGCGGTGGTTAGTTTCTGGATGGATGCTGGGCTACGTAGTTGACAATTAACCATCTGAACGATTCAGTGGTTTCTCCCGAACCAAACTATGGATGATGCACAGATCGGCAATGCAGCCTGTACTGAAGATAAGAGGGCCAGTTGACTACAAGTCATAAAAGCAGCGTGTAGTAATGTCCCGGAGAGCTCCATTTTGTATACCAGACAAAGTCGTTGGAACAATTCAAGTGGAAATCACCTCTGAGACGTCCATCTCAAGATCCAGTGCTTATTTCTCCTGGACTGCATCAAGGACTTCTCAGTAGAGTGGACGCCTAGCTCGACATGCCAACATGCTTGGGCTCTGAGTTTCAGTTCCTGATTTCCCAGTTTTCAGAAGTCATACACACAACTCAGCATACATTTTATCTTAGGATTTTAACCCTGCCACACTGCTTTCACTTCATCATCATCATCATCATGTAGTGGCATTTTTTTGCTGTTAATCTGCATTCTCTGCCATACATATGCCACACGTATGAATCTTACGGGACTAAACTCCAATTCTCAGTAGAGGCATCAAATATCTTGCACTCACACCCTTTGCACAGTTAGAAGCATAGTGCCAGGCTAGACCCTCTACTGCAGATGGTATAGGCAGCAAATGGGTTGAATCAGAGTATAAAGGGCAACTAGTTCTTCCAGCTGCTTATCGCACTTCAGACCATTTCCTTCCATGCAAAGCAAGATTTAAATTAGCTTCAAGTCCTTTGTCAGGATTTTGAGAGAGCCTCGCTCTCCAAAATTACAAGCCAGACAAAATTTCTGCTGTCTGATTGCCCTTTGGATATGATCTTCATGAACCTCTGGGAGAAGAAAAGGCTACTTTGCCAAGAATGAACAGTGGCCTTATCGGCACGGCACTTAAAGAGATTTTATTAGATGTTTTAGTCATGATATCAAGATTTAAGACTTTTTTTTTTTAAACTTTATTTTTTTCCATAAATAAATCTGAGCTGTCTCACGAGTGGGAAAAGGCCTTTATCAGAAAGCCCTATGCTGATACCATGGAAATGTTCCGCTTTTTTTTTCCCCCTCCTCCCTCCAGCAGATATCTAATCTGTGCAAAAAAAGAATTCATTTTAATTAAGTTGAGGAATATCTTTAGTCTGGCGTGAAAATTGAAATGTATCATTCCTAATGTACAGTACTTCAAGGTTATGGTTTGCATGGGTTTTTTTAACTCATTGTTCATCTACATTAAGATGAAGCAAAGCAATAGAGAATTGCCTGAAAGAACGCATAGATTTTGAATTTAGATCTACCCATCAGTCTACATGGAAAAAAACTCAGTGTAAAGTGCTTCAGATGGAAGTGTCTGGTAGTCGCATCAAACAGTACTGAATGCTACTGTTTTCACTGGCATCTGATGATGGTACAAAGGCTTGACTTCTTTGATTCTTTGGCTCCAAATTCAAAAGTTCATTCCAATGTCTCCAAATTATCTGAGCCCAATGAACTAGCTGGAAAAATTACCCAGTCATATTTGACTTTGCAGAGTCCAGGCCAGAACTATGATGCTGATAAGACTTTGCTTACCAATATCTCTGTCCTTGTACTCTATCCCCTTTTGAAATCCAGAATTATAGACACGTGCAATCTAGTTGCAGTCCCAGGAGACTGAATGGAGAGTGTTTTTGCATCCTAGCCTTTCCATAGAGTTCTCATTTTCATAGTCCATATGACGGCTTACCCACCCACATTTCTAGGGGGGGTACCGTGTACCAAGTAGGAAACGCAGTCGCCTTTCCAAAGCACGGGCAAGCAAGCTATGGAGAACCTGAACCGGGTTCCCTACGTCACAGCAAGGAGCTATTCAGCAGCCATTTCCGCTGATGTGGAGGGAGCTTCACTGGATTGTCCAACAGACTGGTCAGGGTGCCTGATCACTGTACAGATCTCCTGGTCCACTCCCTGGCCGCACAGCAATATGCTCCTATTGCAACCCTGCCCTGTTAGCACCGTGCATGTGTGGGAGGATCATTCCACTCTCTTATCCCCTAGAGAGAACTGCTGATCAATGCCTCTTTGAGATCTGCACCGGGGTCAAGGATAATTCCCTCTATGAAGACAGCTGGTTAAATGCACAAATCCAATACAAATAAATATGCCACCTCACTGCGCTGGGGCTGCTGGTCCAAGAGATAATAGGATGTCAGTCAATTGCTGTAGCTACCAAGATAATGGCAAGGAAAACCAGAATAGCCCCAAGAAGAAAATAACATGCTAATGTCCATGCTGTAAAATCAATCAGCGATACGAGGTTGATTCCTCTTCTATGCAGTAAGCATCACTTTAACTGTTCACTGAAGAGGATCATCACCTCCTTGGCCATTATATATCGCTTATCCTATTACCTTATTATTTTAACTTCAGTGCTTTTTTATTAGCATCCGCTAATGGCTCTATTCTGGAGCCACTAAGAGCTTCACTGCCCCAGGGGCCTGATCCGGACCAAGTGTCTATGGAAGGAAGCAATCCTGCATTGACCAATGGTAGGAGTGAAGGACAAATGCCTGTTCAGCTGTATTTGCAGTGGGCAGCAGATGCCTGTGTGTGTACCACTGCTTGCTGCAGGTTGAAATGTCAGCTCTTCTTAAAGAAGTGACTGAGTGACCACCGAGTGGTCCACAGAAGCTATAAAGGCAGGTAACATCATTATACCAAGCGTACCAACAAAGCTCTCTCAGGTGAAGTAGAAAGACCCTGTGGTTTCAGACCAGAAGGTCCTAAATTCAGTCCTCACTGACTCCGAAATCCTGATGGCCAAAGTGTGACCCCCTAGCTGATGTTCTGAATGCCCTTTGAAAGCTCCATTTTTCCTATAAATGTCCAGTTCAACTGCCTGGGGTACTCAGGTTAGTTATATTTCCACTAAATAAGACTGGGGGGAGAAGTCTTTTAAGAGTAGAATATGAAGAAATCACTAGCTAAGTGATTTTTTCGTGCTGCTGGCTGACTTTATCGGCCATTTAGAGTACAGAATCAGCACCGCGTAGGTAAATGCTGTCCCATTCCCTTGGCAGGTAACCCCTTGGCAGTATTGTATGGTGTCCTGTATGTTGGTAATGGGCCCTGTGCTGCTGTGGCCAGTGATTTTCAGATAAAAGGGAAAATTCACTGAAAGATTATGTCCATGTAAACTCTGGGGGTGCTTATAGGCAGATGAACTGCAGTAAGGAACCCATTTGTGTAGCGTGACTTCATTTCTGGGGTGGATGAAGTGTTATGTGTGTGTGCTCTCACCCTTCAAAGCCTTGCACAATCTTACCCAGGCTGATTGAGTCTCAAGAGGTACGATATTGGACATGTACACTGTAGCATCACAGACTTTGTACCATCTCCCAGTGATGAGCCAGTGGGCTGGACCCCAGTAAATACAAAGCACAAGGTGCGCCACTGTCTCCTACCCTGGAAATGACAATTGTGATGACGATGGCAGGGAATACCTTAGGTCAGTGGTTCCCAAACTGTGGATCACAACCCAAATGGGGGTTGCAACATCAACAGATAGGGTCATGGGGATGGGGGGCTGTGGGTTGGGAGTGAAGGGCCATGCTGAGGAAATGGGGTCATGCTGGGGGAAAGTTTTGGAAGAACTGACCTAGGTGAAATAAAGCTGCCCAACTAATGACACGTTTTAAAGCGTGCTTGTCCTTCAGGGATGCCATTCTCTAACATGACATGCCTGCAGCATAATACCAGGCCCAAGTAACTTAGATTGGCAGGGGGAACGGGAATATGGGAGGAAAGAAGCAACAGAGTTGCTGCAAGCAGCTCTGACACTACAGGATGCTCCTGTAGTCCTAGTTGTGACCTGATGGATCCCAGAGCCCTTCACCTTGACTCCAAACCTCAGTGACTGCCAGTGCATCTTGGTGGCATCTTCTAAGTCATTTTGACCATAATTTGAGTCTTCCAAAGCTAAAAAGAAGGGTTTCTTTGATTTATAGTCACTGGTTTCAAATCTCATCAGCTCCTCACAAAAAATCATCATGCACTATAGTAGTGAAAGAATTTTAAGTTCAATTAATCCAGGCTGTCAAGAAATGTATACATGCCTGAGTAGTTCTTAAACACCACACAGGAATCTTGTACCAGTTGGAAGATGGATTAGATATAAATCAGTGTTGATCTAAGCCTGGTGTCAGCTGCAACATTGCACAAGTGCACATGAGTACGAGGACAAAAAAAGCATCAAGACAAAAGCAGAAAACCTGTATTTGAAGTTTGGAAGTGTAATCTGGCAACTCCCATCTGCTATTACATGAATAACAACTGCAGAAGCATCCCCCCCCCTGCCCCTATAAAAATGTTTCTTAGCAGTCCATACCAAGGCAGGGGTGAACAAGTCCAGGGCGCTCGCTGGCTGACCTGGTGCCACGTGATGAGGTGAAGGGCTGCAGGCTGTTCAAACGGCTCTCTCAGGAAGAGCTTGGCAATTTCTCACTGAGATAAAAGCACCTTCACCAAAGTGCGTTATTACTTCTCAAATGCGTTGATGGCCAGCGATGCGCTTCTGAGCTGGGATTGTTACAGAAGGCGATTTTGCGAGTTTGACCTTTTTGCAAAAGGCAGAAGTGCTGGCAGGAGCCCAGAGTGCAGTGGAGTGTCTTTATGACATGCTTTTCTAGCACCTGCTCTTGTCCTTTTTCATTTGAGACATGAAGCTGTTGAAGAGGGAGATGGTAAAACAATCAAACAAGAAAAGGGAAGGCAGGGGAGACAGAGAAGAGCCTTCAAAAGTTACATGTGGATTTGGGGTTTTTGCAGTGACCTTTATTGCTTGCGAAAGGTGTCCAGCTGGAAGTCCTGGAAATGGATTAGGGGGGCCTGGCCTGTTTGTTCATGGATCTGTGGCTGCCCCAGCAATGGTAACGGCCTTCTGTGTGCAAGTTGCCAAAGGGTTATGTTCAGTCATTAGGCAGAGTGAGAGGAGCAGCACTGCAAACTTAACACGCAGCAGCCTGCCTCGCACCTGACTCAGCCAATTGCCTCCAGTGGTGAGACGGAGAACCCAAATATCAACCATGGGGCAAAGCGTGATTTGAGGTTGGTGTTTGGGACCTCTCTTCACCAGGAACTACACTAAGACTACCAACACCTCAACCAGAAGCGGTATAGGTGGCTTCAAGCCTCCCATTTCCAAAGAAAAGTGAAAACCAACAACCTTTAATCTCTTTTTACTTGTTGTCACGGCCTTAAGTGACATGTTATTATTTGCTGATCATTTCAATCACTCACTAAAGAAAAAGCAAAGGAGGTCCTTCCAACTAGAGCTGGCTCTGAATGATGGCACTGGCCATGGAGCTATTTAAACACCTTTTCATATTGAAACTTAGCATCAAATCCTTCTGCTTCAGACAGAGCCAGGCAGTGGTCCAACCTGTAAGACAGTTGCTTTTTGTAGTGCTACTGAATGGATTGCAGTCACTCCCATGGGCAAAAAATATAAGGCTTTGGAGCCATGAATTTATTCAGGATGGAGAGACTGTCATAGAGGATATTGGATGAAAACAAAGCAGAGCAGGCAGCACATCAAGCTGAATGCTGTTCGCCCCAGGTTCAGCCAAGCTGTTTGAACCCCATATATCAAGTGCAGCAATTTTTTTTCTGGCTCCAGTGACCTACTCTGCGTAATAGGTGGGCACCAGGACCTAGCTGTCACCACCACTTATTTCCATCGTGGCACAAGAAGCCCAGTCATCATTGGTGCTTGTCCCCATGACAGAGCAAAGCCCCCCATCACGGATGCTGCCAAAGCCCCACATCCAAAAGGGCTTATCCTCCAGTGACACCATTCTCTGACATTACACATCTGTAGCTTATGTACCAGGCCCATGTACTAGTATGTCATGGATGCAGATCTTAATTGACTTCAGTTCCTGGATCATGATTATCCAGGAGTCTTTACCTTGCCTTTTTCCCTGAGCCTTTAAAGAGGACATTAGCATGAGGATAACAGCGGCTCCTTGGGATGCTTCTTCTCTAAAAGAGTTTGATGCAGAAGCTGGCTCGGACATCACCAGAAGAGAGAGAGACAGAGCCCATGCGCAAGGTGATGTGCGCAAGGTGACCTGTAAATAAGTGGACAGAGCAGATGCCTAGCAAGAGGTGGGAGGCCAGGGCACCAACACTGGGATACCCACTGGAGGAGGACAAGAATGGAAGCTACTACTGCTGCTAGGCCTGCTATTTAAGTTGGTCTAATAAAAGATATCAGATTCATCCGAAGAACCTTGTCTGCTGTTACTGCTGCCACTCAGGGCACAGACCCTAGTAGTTACGTCCAGGGGCCAGAGCACTTTTTGGCATCTCTTGTGTTGGTAGACATGGGAGTGTCGTCCTGTGGCAGGACCTCTTCTCTCTTCTCAAAGAAGTTTCCTGAACAGCAGTAAATCTTTCACTCTCCTTGCAGCATGTAAGGGTACCTGTGTTGGCTTCTTAAGACTAAGATTTGCAGCTGAAAGAGGTCACGTCTGCAACATTTTTCCATTCCGGTCACAGTAATTGTTGTGAGAATGGATTCATGTTGCACAATACCATGCTGGTTTTATTACAGTTTTTATCACAAGGAACAAGTTTCAATCTGTCATGCTTTCCATACCCTGACCTTTCCCAGTGTTCTGCAACACGACTGGCAAATCCGTCCTGGCTTTGAACCGTATCACTCAGCAGCACGTGAAGCAGAAGTAGAATGAAAAATCTCATCATATTACAGAATAGTTAAAAGGTTAAGCGCACCCAGCTTGCTGCTGCCTTTCAGGAGGCTTTATTGGGCATGCAGACATTGAGATCTTGTATGATTCAGGAAACAAAAGACCAGATTTCTGCATTCATTCAGCTCAGTTTAACTCCACTGGATTCAGTGGAGAGTTATATCACTGTGAATGAAAAAAAATCAGGGCCAGAGCCTGAACGGATGAAGTTACATTCTCTCTCTCACTCTATTTCTCTCTTTTAATATTCTCATGATAAGAGTTGTAACAAGGCTGAAAGCAGAACTTGGTGAATCCATGCCCCGCACAAAAATGAGACCAGAAAATGGAATCCGCGAGTCCTTTCTCACATAACAATGCCTGTAACAAGAACAGGAAATGGAAATCCTTGACTCAGTTGTCATGACAATGATCTTAAAAATGACTGGAGCACAATCAACTCTTACCCCATCCTATTGCTAGAGCACTGTAAGCTTCTGCTTTAACTTTTCATATGTTAAAAATCCTATGCCCTCAACATTAATGAATCTGCATCTTGCAGAATCACGGCGACTGGTAAAGATCATGGCCATCTCCTGAGTGCTAAGGCAGTTGAAATATTTATATAATGTGGTTGGTATCATTCAGTGCTGAAAACAGCAGTCTACAGGGAGTTTCCCAGAATGTGTCATTCAGGGCATAAGGTGATAACTGTACAATTTTCTCATCATTTTCTTGTAATATTATTATTATTGTAAACTATGTTTTTTAAGTGACAGAGATAAATGTTTCAAAAGCAGGAAGTGACATTTCCTTGCAACAAAAAGATTGTCATTTTTCCAGCTTTGGCACATCACTTCCAAAATGAGGCTGATTAAGGCCAAACCTTAAATTGGTTAACTGGTCACCAGTACTGAAGTTCTGCATTTTTTATATAGGCAAAATCTCCTAAGTAACTGCAGGTTATGATAAATATATTACTAAGTATTGTTACTCCAAAAGAGTTCACTGGCTACTAGGAAATATATTTATTGATCATTTTGCAGACAAGGTTCCTTGTCTGCCTATGTAGACCAACACAGCTATAAACCAAACCACCCTTGATCGTTTTGAGCATTTTCCCCCCAAAATCAAGGTATTCAATTGAACAGATTGTTTCAATAAAGTAAGACAATAGCTTTGTTCAAATAGCCCAAAAAATTGGCTTCTGAATTTTCATCAGTGCCCCCCAGCATACATCAGGCCACAACACTGATTCAAATGAATTCAGCCACAAAGCAGAGCACTGCCCTACTATCAAAGTGGCCCAAACTACTTCTTTAATAACCTTGCATAGGATGGATTGAACTTCCTGGACAGCAGGGTCAAAAATGTGCAAAAACTGTTTAAATGTTGCAGTATCCAGAGTGATAATATTGTGATAAAGGAGATGGGAGAATGTTATGCCTAGGAGAGAGTGCTGTGAAATGATAATTTTTTACCTCTAGATAGCGAGCTGTTATTCCTAATTATACCTTGACATTCCTAGTATGATAATAGCCCAGTGACTGCTGCATTCACAGGCCATTATGCAGCTCTGTCAGCTGTTTCCATAATGACCTGAGTTACAGCATTATTTAGTTTGCTCTTAAATAACAGCAAGAGCTTTATTCAACCCTGGCTTACATCAACAGCCTCCAACACTGCCTCGCAGGATGTGTGCGGACAGTCTCCCACAGGGCGCACAAACCTGCCTCCCTTAGACAGTCCCCATGGAGCAGGGTCAGAAGAAATTCAGCTGCTTTGGCTGGTTGCTTTGAGATCCCATTTCCATCCAGTGCAAACCACCGTCCTCAACGACTGTCCTGGGGGAAGCCAAAGGAAGAGCCAGCACTGCCCTTCCCAAGGGAAATTGCCTTTGTGCCCCCCAGCCTTTCTCAAAGTAACTCACACAACCATACAATTAGTAAGTTTGAGCATTGAGATCAGTGATTGAATCTAATCTAGTTAAAGGAAAATTATTCCTTTGTATCATGCCAGTGATGTGCGTGGGCTAGATCCTCAGAGGGAGCTGACTTCGGTGCTGATTTACGCCACCTGAGGATCTGGCCTACATGCGTTACCTGAAGAATGAATTTGGCCCAGTTTGGAGTGTGTGTATGAAAAGCTACATGATTGATATGACAAAGCCTGTTAAAATATATTAAGAGTGAAAAAGTTCTAATAAAATGAGACAGAGAGTTTAGGAAGTTTAATTAAAATTTAGATAAAACTAATCAGAACAAGACATGTGACATATGCAGGCAAGAAATACCTATCCGAGCAGTTCCTGGCTTTCATACTTCACTCACATCAGGAGGCAGCTGATTTGACTCTCAAGCCCTCAGGAACTGATAGCCGTGCGAGATCACTAGAAGACACAGAGTACAATGAAAGTCTGAGCCAGGTCAAAACAATCCACTTGCATGTAGTTTCAGCGAGTCCCACTTGAGTTAAAATACCTGTTTTGCTCATGACGCCATCGAGGTTTAGATCTTCTCTAACAATGATGGCACTGTCCTGCATTGTAAGGCTTAAGGATCCCAGGCCTTTCCTGCACCAATATGGTTCCAATAGACAGTTTTTAAGGATCTATCTAGGCGTGTGCATTGCATAAATGAATGCAGTTTTCAGGCATGATGAGGTGGATTTAAACAAGGCTAACTGGGGTGTAACAGCTCGGTATGTGCACGTGCTATCAGGCAGGCACATGAACATTCAACCTTGTTCTCTTTTTCCAGCCCTCTTCTCTGATGCCATCTGTGACTGTCATGTCTTACCTGGGGCATCTGTCGCTGAAGTTTGGAAAGTGCCACACACCTCCCTTGCACTGGATGCTGCAAAACAAGAAGCCTTGAAATCCCTGCTCAGGACTACACTGTGCCTTAATGACATGGTCATGCCTCAGGGGTGGTGCAGACCCAGGCAGCATCACGGAGGGTACTGGAAGACAGTCTTCAAGAAAGCAGAGAGGTTTATAGCATACAGATATAATAAACCCACAAACACCCCAACTTTGGGGGTGCAGCATGTTCTTCTGGGCACCCAATCAGCTCTGAGCACTGCCTCTTCCCCCACCTATGAAAATAAATAGGGAGGCAGGTGCTTCTGAAAACCCACTAGCCCCCTACCACAACTTTAGGCATCTAGGTCACCCCTGAAAAAATGTTACCAGGTGCACTTTAATAACACTTTTACTTAATAATACTCTACAGGGATCTTGGTTTTCTCTGATAAAAAAAAAAAATCACATTTTTCTGATTACCACCCCCCCAAATCCACATTTTTCCATTATTAAAATGAAAGACCACTACATATACTATACTTTAACCAATCCTTTCACTATATATAAAGGAATGGTTAAAGGATAGATAGATAGATAGATAGATAGATAGATAGATAGATAGATAGAGTGGTGTTTTATTTTAATCATGGAAAAATGTGGATGAGGGGGTTAAATCAAAAAAAATGGTGGGCGGGGGGGAGGTTATAAGAGAAAACCAGGATTCCTGGTAATATTACTTGCACGTGTATTCCCATTTGGTGGTGGTGGTGATGATGGGAATAGTGGGAATTTGGCTTCAGGTGCGTCGGATACAAGCTGGATTTGTCATGGAAATCAGGAGTAGCTGGGAACAGAACTGAGTCCAGCAATGCCCAGGAGATTCATAATCCATACTCAAAGGAGAGCTATCTGGGATGTTATCCCTGCTCCCCATTGGAAGAGTTCATTTGAACAATCAGAAATCAAGCTATGCGAAGGCACCGTGGGGGCTCCAGGGTACAGACCTGTAAATCTTGGCAAATGCAGTCTATTGTTATGTGTAATGGATGCTTTTTTCTCTCCTGTATGAGTTCAGATTCAGATACATTCGGGGTCACCTTCTCTTCAATAACTTAATCAGACCAACAACGAAACAAAAAAAAGAGAGAGAGAGAAACTGACTGAAAAAAGGAGGGGAGGAATTAGGATTCTCAGTTCAGCCACATGCTTGAGTGCTTTATTCAATACTGTAACAGCTTTTCAATCTCTTCCAGAAATTCTCTGCATGAATAGATGTGTTTTCTGGGCATGACACAGTCTCACTTGACTATGTGGTAACCCTTGCCTTTAAAATGTTTATGCTCTCTGCTGAAGACTGAGCAGATAATGATTTGATGACTGCCAGACAGCGGTTAAAAAAAATACCCTTCTAGATAAGTACGAGGTAACGGCGTTCCCTCTCTGGCCCATTCCTGGTGCTCAGAAAGCACCCTGTCTGCCCATAGCAATGATCACCCTTTGAGACAGTGTGTCCTTTGTGTAATCTTAATTATTTGAGGCATTTACGTCAGCTGACAGCAGAGCCCTTCCACTGGTCCCGGCTTCTTTGCACTGTGGCGCTCCACCCTGGGTCCATCACTAATGGCTGGAGGGAGTTAAATTGCACCAGCAGTGTGGTGCAGTCATGCCGCATTGAAAGCACCATCTATTTCTCTCTAAATGCTGTTTTTAGGCTCCATTCAGGTTACACAAATACAAGTAGCTTTGTATCCCAAACAGCTCCGGCCTCAATTGGTGAGCAGCTTTGTGGAAAACAGAAAAAGGAGCAATGAGAAATACCTTTATCAGCCTTTCCATTTACTAATGGAAGGGAAGCAGACTAGATGACAGGCACTTGCTCAGTATTGTATGTGCAGCTGGTTGCTTAGAAGTAGATGGTGAAGGGAATGGGGGGGGTGAGACATGAAGTGGGGGTATGGGATATTAGAGACATGTGCTGTGTGTGTTAGGCCAGGCTGTGACCGGAGGCACTTATTTATGGCACTGTCCCTGCTCAATATGCCCATCCACTGGGGGTGGAGAGATTTTTCTCAATGAATTTTTCACCATGAGCAATTCCACAATAATTATATTAAGTCAGTGAGAAGTTCGCTCTGCTGGCACTTCTGATGGCACCTGGATAACCTTCACATGCTGGATCATGCCTGTGAAAGCAATTATTCTGCACCATCATCACTACCATCACGCATTATCAATTCCCATAAGGCAAAATAAGACCTAGAGTTTATGCCTCCCAAAAGGCAGAGGGCTATTCCGGTCACTGCTCACTGAACTACCTGCTTGAAAAAGGAATGGTTAAAGTATAAATCAGTCTAAGACCGCACAAGGGTAAAGTATTAATCCTCATACCATCCCTGGGAGTATATTTTACCTGGTTCATAGATGCAAAGCTGAGGCTCCAAACTTCAAATGACTTCTGCAAGAAATATGTCGCCGGTGAGGAAAAGAACCTGCTTAGCCCCAATCCCAATCTAGTGCCGTAACTGCTAAATTGTGCTGCTTTCTCATGAGCTTTCTCCTACCCAAATTAATCCCTCAATTTAATCCCTATTAATCCCTATTCACTTGCTCCATTTTCCAAAACTGGGTGCAGTCAGTTAGCACGGTTAGATTGTGATTTGGACCGGTAGCGTAATGTTAGATGGGTAAGCGGGGCACAAACCCAGCACTGAGTAAGGGAGGCGGAGGGATGCTGGAACGGAGCTGGGCGTGGGGGTGTCTTCACCCATCCCCGGAGAGGGCAGAGCAGCAGTGGTGCACACAGTGCAGCTGGAGGTTGCTTGGGCAGCGGCAAATATCACCTCCTTTTTTACCACCAAAACATCAGCGTATAAATGATAGCTGGATGCAAGCAGCAGCAGCAAAAAAAAGGTGGCTGCCCCTCTCTGCTCCCCCCACAGCAAACCTCTGGCTGCTGCTCCGGCACTATGTGCTGGGTGCAAGACTGACCGGTTTTGCCTCAGATTTGGCTAGTGCCATTGCACAAGATTTTAGAGCAGTTCAGACCACCTCTGCCATCCCTCAGTGAGTTACTTGGACTTCAGTAGGCACCGGGATACCTTTACAGACCAGCCCCGTGTATCCCTTACCATTCGTAAGGGGTAATAGCAACACAGTTTCTTCTGTCCAAAACTGCAGGGTTTTGTCATTTCGATGGCAAAACTCTTGCAGGAGATGCCATCCTGATTGTGCGGAGCCAGGTGATATGCCTTCTGGAAAGTTGAGCCAGTAGATGTCCTGGTCTTTTAATGCTTGCTCCCTGACCTTTACAGTAGCATAATGTACGTGTCCATCTATCTACCCAGACTATCCATAGCTGAGGTGGTTACCGTGCACTAGTTATTCTATCTGACTAAGCAGAACATTTTTCCACCTCATGTGATGTTTATTTCAAGATATTAGAAGCTGTATTTGCAGCAAGTGAGCCCAAAATTGCACCTTACTCATCTGTTCTGATCAGATATTATTCTGTGTGAACCCTCTATCATAATTATTCCATTATTATGGGCCTACACTCAAGCCCCTGTTAATGCTCAGTGATTCACTCTAATCTCTCATTCCTTTTTTTTTTTTTTTACTTGCGACTCACTAAAGTAACTTTTGCAATAACAATTCCCCTTCTTCAAAGCTCCCCTGGGGTTCACGCTGCTGTGGTGTGCAGGCTGCTTGAAAGCCCGAGTAGGAGGCAGTGAATTATTAGCACTGCCAAATGTTTGAATTGTGGGGTCTTGGCTAAGAGCAGGCCTCTCTTGTGTTAGGCATAGTGCATGCACCAGCCGAGTGGGCAGCCTGAAGAGAGGAGCATGACAAAGAATGAGAGACAAGAGTCTTCTCGTGCCCATTTTTGGACAAGGAACTGAGGCACAGAGAGATAAACAGGCTTGTTTTCCTTGTACAGTTAACCCAGGTTCTTATGTAAATGTTGCCCCTATCACCACTCATCCAACATAAAGCCCTCTGACCTGAGACTAGCAGTGTTTTGAACCCTAACTAGCTGGGGACACAAGGTGCATCTAGACACGCACTTTACTGTGGAGTAGACTAATTAGTTCTGCAGTAAAGCATCACAGTCTACACATGTGCCAGTATTAGGGCACAGAAAACTAATCAACTCCACCATAGGATAGTACTGTCAGGGACAATACTAGTTTACAGCGGAGTACTTCACCGCACCAAAATGAATGCATAGACTGTGACCGGGGGTGTACATTGTGCCCGGTCAGCCCAGCCAGCCAGGGGTCTGCTCCACCCTGGCTCCAATGGCTGCTGTCCCGGGCGCACATGTACACGCTGCACCCAGAAGCATATTGCATAGCATTCATTGCGTGTGTAGATGCATCCACGGACTAGAAATCAAGTCTTGCTGTCACAAAGCCTCATAGCCCACCCACTATGCACTTACATTGTAGGTGAAGACACTCAAACGTGCTGGTAGTCTGTGAGCCCAGGCTGGACACCTTCCCACAAATCATGGGGAAAGACTCATAGAGTGGCTCAGTGCCCTGGATTACAAAGAACTGTGGATATGATCCCAGATGTCCTAGCGGTGCATGCAGGTGGTAACGTAAGTGTGGGATTGCAGCGTGGTGGCTCGTCACTGGGCTAAGGCTAATCACAGTTCTCAGATGTGGGAGCCAATCACTCGGGTTAGTTTTGCAGGAAAGATGTACTCCAAGGTCACAGAGGAAACCTGTGGCCAAGTCAGGACTCCTGAATTCCCTTCCAGACGCCTAACCATAAGATCCTCCATTTCTGAAGAGCCCCCTAATTCATCTAGTACTGCTAATACTGCCACCTGGCCCGTCATCCAGGGAATCCAGTGGGAGGATTTCCTATTATGGACAAAGGGATTGTGTCTGAAACTGGGCCTTTAGAGAGCCAATATGAGCAATTTCAAAGGAATAATGCCAAGAGCATGTTTATAGTTTTAATTATTTTTGCTCTAATTTGTTTATGACAGCCCCCCAAATTAAATCTCTTTCCCATCCAGTTTTGCTATTTGACAGGCATTGATTTTTCCCCCCCTTCTGTGCTTTTTCAAAGTGGAATTAACATGGGGCGCTTTCAGCTCGCTTTCGCTATCTGCATCAATATCATCAACTCTAACGTTAGCGTAACGCTGGGGAATAGGGTTCATGATTAATTAACTTGTGTCCCGTTAGTGGCTCTGCAGAGAACAAAGCTCTTTGCATCCTGCACAGTCGGTGGCTGTTGTCTTTTCTAAACAGCAGCATAGGGGTAGCAGTTAAAAACTGTAGACATAGGCACATCAATTCTGAGCTCGCTTATATTGGCCAGACTCAGCAAGGCATGCTGCTGCACTGCCTTGCGCATTCATTAAGCCTCGTATACCACCTGGTACAGATGTAAAGCAGGCAGAGGAGGATCTGGGCTACTGATATCAACTACAATTTCTCCTGATTTATATTGGTATCTTGTGAGGAAAGCAAGGTCCTTAAATTCTGGACGGCATTGCTTTGGGAATGTGGGAATTCCTCTAAATTCCATAAATGAATAACTGGGCATGGTTTTTTCCCCCAGGGGTGGGGGTGGGGGAATGGGTGTGATTGGACATCATAATAATTACCATTTAGCTGGAAAAAAGGCACAGGCTTGCTCACTAGACCAATAGAGGCAAATATACGTTGCAGATGAGGACACATGGAAGTCAGTGGCTGCAAACTTTTGAAACAAGTTCCCAATTTAGACAGCAGAATCTATATTGGTGTTGCACTGTGCTAAAAACACTCCAATTTAGTCAAAACAAATTATTTGTGCAAGCCACAGCAATCCTTTGCCTTTCCACATTGCAACCCAGATAAACCCACTTAATTGCTGCTTATCTCAGTTCCACTTCATGGATCTCATAAGAGTAGATAGCTCTGAGTGACTGTGCTGCATGTGACTAGCAGAGCCTGGCTGCAGAGGGTAGAGAGACAGCAAATAAGAAAGACAAGCAGCTCAAGTGTTGGAAATGCACAACGGGTGACACCCAGCTCCCAACACCACCACTGCAGCCAGGGTTTCAGTCGTTCTCAGAGCTGGTCAGAAAGTGCATTTTCTGTTCCAGGAAAAAAGGCCAAAAGTTCACAGTTTGATTTTTAAATTGGAACAAAAAGCTGAATTCTCGCACTTTTGCATAAACTAAAACCAAATTCTGAAAACAAATAAACACACTCGGGAGCACTGTAACAGGACTTCCCGTGCAACAGTGGCACGATGCAGTGTTTGGGGCACAGTACAATGGGTTTTTGTTCATGTGCATATAAATGCATAGGCAGGTGATCCATCTGAGAATAGCAGCCATTGGAGAGCTTCAAAAAGGGCAGCGGGAATCTGGTGACATACTGCATATTTAAAGTAGCACTGCACCACAGCTGACAACAAGCCTTTCCCCAAAGGCTACAGCCATCCAATAGGCAAAACCTGTAATATCAATTGCAAAAGCACCAACTGGTGACTCTCAGAAATGTTACAAGTGCAGGACTTCTCCAAAAATCATTATATTGCTGTGGCTAAAAAAAAAGGGGGAAGTGTCGAAGTACCCAAATGCTCTGTTGATGTAAATGGCTATCAATTCCACATTCATCTCAATGAGCAGCTGAGCTGGTTACTTCCATAGTCATGCTACTTGTCAAACGTAGCGTCTGTTTAAAGGTAATGAGCCTTTGGGTGGGAGCCTTGCATACACTATAGCCAGAGGGGAACTTACTGCAGCTGGATGCTGATTATGGACCACTAGCAAATATGAATGCCTTTCAGGCTAGGGACAGAAGTTACATATAAACCAGTTTAAGCCATCAGAAACTGGTTTAACTCTGTAACAGTACAGAAGTTCAGTGCACATAAACCAGTTTTACAATGGCTGAAACCGGTTTAAGATAAACCCGGCTCGATGTAGAATTAGACTCAACTGATTTGGATAAAACTGGTTTATGAAACTTCTGTCCCTGACTCCTTTCTGGTTCAAGTTAAATCAGAGTCCCCAAGCACCCCAGCATGCTTTCCAGCCCTGGGCTGGGCTGGGATGTCTGCTCCAGCAGAGAAGAGTTGCGGGGGGAGGCAGGGACTGACCCCCCAGGCAAACTCCAGCTGGGGTCTGGGGCCAGGGTAGGGGGTTAAACCCCCTTTCCCCTGGTTAAGGCCCCTTTCCCCAAGTACAGAGTTGCCCTGACCTGCTAAATTTACTGTGGGCTGCAATTGTGGACTGCAAACCTGGGCAGCACCTAGAAGCAGAAAGAGGAAGTATTGAGCAATCCTAAAGAGTTCTGCCGCTGTGAGTCTGGACTATAAATCCCAGAGACCTCAGGGGCAGCAGGAAGAGGAAGTGAACATACAACCCATTCCGGCTACCTGCTCTAGCACCCCCCAGCTTCTGGCCTGAGCCACTGCAGGCATGTGGCTGCATTTCCTGAACCAAAAGTGAATGTGTGTCCAGTTGTTTCTCAGTTAATTTATGCATCTTACACTAAGCTGCAAAAACTGAACCAATCCAGCCTCAGGCTTTTGACTGCCTGTATTTAGCTTGAGTGACACAGCCTTGCCCCAAAAGGACTCCTGGTGTGGCTGAGGTTAGGCCAAGCAACACAGCAGTGCTGGGAAGAAGCATCAGACTGGGAAGCAGTTTGGCTGGAGATCCTGGACCCAGCATATTGCTGCCACCCTGAAGTGAGATGCATGGATTGTACGGTGGTGCGTACTGTGGGCCACATACATGCCCAGGAATAAACTAGATGGAAACACATGTGTTAATTCGGCTTCTGCTTTGGGTGATCTCTCTTTGTACAAGGTCACTGGCACTATGTTCAGTACCAGGATTGCCTGGCCTGGCCAGTGTCCTAGCAGCTAGAAGGAAATGATTCATAAAACTTGCCTCTCAATGTCCTATCATCCTTGGTGATCTGAGTTCACATGCACCAGCTCAGTGAATAAGTCATCACAATGGCATAACGTGACCTGATGGCAGTAAGCAGGGATAGTGCATATCCACAAGCCTGCAATTTGCTAGCCATCAAATATATGTGGCTGGCTTGGCAGATCTAAAATTACAGTGCAAGCAGGAACCGAAGGTTTTACAGGAGAAATTATTATTGTCGGTGTTTTATGGAGAAAATAACCCTGTAGAATGTATTTTAAGGTAGTAGTTTAGACAGGAGCATGATAACATCATAAACCATAAGGGGAAAACTTGAGCCATTTATAAACATCAGGGAAAAAAATGAGAGAGCCACTGCAGGCATGTGGCTGCATTTCCTGAACCAAAAGTGAATGTGTGTCCAGTTGTTTCTCAGTTAATTTATGCATCTTACACTAAGCTGCAAAAACTGAACCAATCCAGCCTCAGGCTTTTGACTGCCTGTATTTAGCTTGAGTGACACAGCCTTGCCCCAAAAGGACTCCTGGTGTGGCTGAGGTTAGGCCAAGCAACACAGCAGTGCTGGGAAGAAGCATCAGACTGGGAAGCAGTTTGGCTGGAGATCCTGGACCCAGCATATTGCTGCCACCCTGAAGTGAGATGCATGGATTGTACGGTGGTGCGTACTGTGGGCCACATACATGCCCAGGAATAAACTAGATGGAAACACATGTGTTAATTCGGCTTCTGCTTTGGGTGATCTCTCTTTGTACAAGGTCACTGGCACTATGTTCAGTACCAGGATTGCCTGGCCTGGCCAGTGTCCTAGCAGCTAGAAGGAAATGATTCATAAAACTTGCCTCTCAATGTCCTATCATCCTTGGTGATCTGAGTTCACATGCACCAGCTCAGTGAATAAGTCATCACAATGGCATAACGTGACCTGATGGCAGTAAGCAGGGATAGTGCATATCCACAAGCCTGCAATTTGCTAGCCATCAAATATATGTGGCTGGCTTGGCAGATCTAAAATTACAGTGCAAGCAGGAACCGAAGGTTTTACAGGAGAAATTATTATTGTCGGTGTTTTATGGAGAAAATAACCCTGTAGAATGTATTTTAAGGTAGTAGTTTAGACAGGAGCATGATAACATCATAAACCATAAGGGGAAAACTTGAGCCATTTATAAACATCAGGGAAAAAAATGAGAGTGAATTATTACCATCTATCCGTTCCTGATTATTTGTTGTCCCAAATGATATGTGCGCATTTGCGTATCAATAGTTTTTAAATTATTTTTTTAGCCAGATTTTGCAAGTGAAAAATGCACAGTGTGTGCCAGGTTAAAGAATGAAAACCCACAAATATATACAAAATAGCAACAAGAGAATGCGGCTATTTAACCAGCCGGCTGTAGAAGATTAACAATGATTCTACCACAGGGTGAGAGGGAAATAATAACGTCTGCACTGCCTTAGACTGCAGAACCAGCCTATATGATCCCTTTCAGCAGTCTGTGAGCCCATTGGTGGTCTATCTTTCAGAAGCTACTTGAAGTCTGACAGAGGAGTGGTGTCTGTTTTATTTTTGCTTGGTAAATATAGGCCCTGGGATCCCACTGTGTGCCTATGTGACTCTTTTATGTAAGCTAGGGACAAAAAAGACACACAACCTGGTACAAGTGATCAGAAACCAGTTCACACAACAGGAATTCATTGCACATAAACCACTTTCAAAATGGCCAAAACTGGCTTAAAATAAACTTGGATAGATGTAGTACCAGACTTAACTGATTGAGGTTAAATCAGTTTATTGAACTTCTGTCCCAGATCCCCTCCAGATTCAAGTCAACTCATGGTCCCCCAGCTTCCCAGGATGCTTTGCACCTCCCCTGCAAACTCCTCCTCCTCTCTTGTAGGGTGGGCAGCTAGCCTTGGCCCAAGCTGTCTGCTCCAGCCGAGCAGGGAGGTGTGCTCTAGCAGGCTTCTGGCCTGGGCCACTGCAGGCATGTGGCTGCATGCCTGGAATCAAAAGTGAATGTCTGGTCACTTGCTTATTGGTTCAGCCTTGGGCCCTTTGACTATCTGTATTTAGTCATGTTGTGCAACCAGCAAAGGACACTACAGTGGTAACCAGGCACTACAATCCAATCTTTGGCTACGGCAGGTGGATAAGAGAATGCAGAAGTGTGATAATGAGGTTTCCTTCGAGTTCTCTCTATCCTAGGCAATCTGCAGTCTGGTCTGGGCTGCAGTTATAAATGAAAGCAACCTGACCACTGCTCTCTACTGATGCCTCCTTGGTGCCCGTACAGTTGTCAGTGGGTTGTGCAGTATAAGAAACACATCCTCATTCCTCAGAGTAGGCTACTTAGACTAGCAACAGGGAGTGAGTGATGGGATCCTCCAGTGTCTGTGCTGGGCGTAGGGTGAGTTGGCATGGTTTGGTGGGAGGCAAGCAACTATACCATTCTGCAGGGGAGAACCTGGACCCGTTAATTTCGTTAAAATCCAATTACAATGACAGTGACTGTTTCTATTGAAGCATTTGAAGAGGAAAGAGATTCACACCTACGGTTTATTTTTAGTAAGTAAAAGGCTTTCATTTATCATAGGTGAACAACATATTCCAACCATCCTGGCCAAAAAGTTAAAGCTGCATATTTTCCATGGGCTTTGTTAACCTGACTCTTTAAGTTTCAAGAGTTTTAGAAAGGAGAGAGAGCATCTGTGTGCTTAAACAGTAGATGAGAGGCGATGCTACATGGTAGATCAAAGCCAGTAATTAAAAATATATCTTATTGATTTCACCTATTTTTTTGTTCATGTAGTGGATATAATTTTCTCTAACATGTCATTCAAAACTCTCCCTTCAAGCAGTTTTTGCAAATTTAATTAATGGCTTGAAATTTCATATTCAACAGCTAGACTTAGTTCTGGTTTGTTACACAGATCAGAAGCTATCACCTCATTTCATAGACTCATAGAAAATGAGGGTTGGAAGGGACCTCAGGAGGTCACACCTAGTCCAACCCCCTGCTCAGACAGGACCATCCCCAGCTAGATCATCTCAGCCAAAGCTTTGTCTAGCTGGGTCTTAAAAGCCTCCAAGAATGGAGACTCCACAGCCTCTCTGGTAACCTGTTCCAGAGCTTTACCACCCTCCTAGTGAGAAAGTTTTTCCTAACATCTAACCTAAACTTCCCTTGCTGCAACTTGAGCCCATTGCTCCTTGTTCTGTCATCTGCTATCACTGAAAACAGGCCAGCTCCATCCTCTTTTGAATCCCCTTCAGGTAGTTGAAGGCTGCCATTGAGTCTCCTCTCAATCCTCTCTTCTGCAGACTAAATAAATCCAGTTCTCTCAGCCTGCCCTCATAAGTCATGTGCCCCAGCCCTCCAACCATCTCCATTGCCCTCATTCCCGGACTGGATGACTGTAGTTCTCACGCGATCAGGAGTCTAGAATGAATGCCCGCAGAAAGCATATTTAAAATACTAACAGCCACATTTTACAAGTGAAAAATGCACAATATGTGCCTTGTGAAAGAAGTTTGTAAATGCTTATTATTTAAGCCAACAAATGTTTCAGTCCCCATGTTGTACATACTAGTTTGGCCTCTTTCAATAATGAAATGTCTCCTGTATAAATATACATCAATTTTATTCTTAGAGCTCATGATTAGGAAGTCCTGGTAAAAGAACAGCCCGGATGTTGACATAACAGTTTGTACTGGGATTAACATTTATGGACAAATGTTTGACAAATAGGTTTATGCCCCTCAGTTGTGTTATTTCTTATTTGTTCAGTATTTTTTAAGTCATTTAGTTCTTGTTAGCAGCAGGTTCAATTTGCATCTCTGCAGTTGGCAACCAACTTCCCCTGGCACCACCTCTGCTCCTGCAGACCACTTTCAAGCCATTAAAGGTAGTTACACATAATTTGCTGATACAAACCAAAAACCAAAGTCAACATCTCATGAAGCCCTATGCCAAAAATAATAATAATAATAATAATGCCTCTTAGCTCTTTCATCATTAGATCTCAAAGCACCTTCATAGGAGGTATCTTTAGCCCCATTTTGCAGACAAAGAGATACGAGTGAACCCCGGTATTTCTCAGATTAGCAAACCTTTTCCCCAGATGTAGTCTAAAGCCCATTTGAAGCCAATAAAAAGACTCGTACAGATTCTGACAGGCCTTGGAGCAGGCTCTTTATGGCATGCTATGAAAAAACAGTAACTTGAGAACTTTTCATCCCTGCCCCTAGTGTCTAGCATATTAAGAACTGAGGGCAGGAAGGCTTTAGAGAGTTACAAAGATTTAATCCCCATTACGAGTCTAGACTCTCCCCCCTGCCCGCGTGAAATGAATTATGACTGATGCCAGTTCATTTGTGATGGAGAGCCTTGGGGCACCCGCGCAGAGCCAGCTTCTAAGTGTTTGTTTCAGACGTCGTTTGTATGATTTCTGCATTTGTCTACTGCTTCAGTCCCCAGTAGGGAGGAGCACAAGAAGAATTTGCTCTGAGATGCTCCCAGATGGATGGCTCCGTGCTGCAACAACTGCTGTTGTAGATTTAAGCCTCTGAGCTTTCCACTTGGCTCAAATTAGAATGAATTGCAGCCTGGACCCAATTTAAACTGGGAGACAGAGGTTAAATACCTGTAAATGAAAAGTTACCTTTCCTCGAGCGAGCATGGCCGTGAAACGTCCACAAGGCTATTTATCCTAGGCAGCATGGAGAGTGCTCTGCACTTCGCCCGAAAGAATATGCTCGCTCGCTCACTCGTCCTCTCTCTCGGGCACACACGCTCCCCCTTTGAAAGGAGAACCCGATCACAGTGAAAGCACGGTATTGCTGTCCAGTTTTTCTTTCCTTCATCCGGAGCACAGCTCCAGTGAACAGCATCCCAGGCAACAAGGCAGCAAGAGTTGTTCACCTATGAGCGTTTTTGCAAGTGGGTTTTCCAACATTACCTTTACAGTTATCCTTCTTTGTTACCTTTATTGTTCTCTTCGTACCATCTCTCAAATGACAGGCACCATTCACCTTTCCCACTCAGCCGTCTCCCTCGGGATAGCAAATGGTTACTGCAGTTTGAAATGTATATCATGATAATGCTTCACAGCCCCAGGTGAGGCCTTTTGGACTGGGTGCTGCATATGCCCTTAGGCACATGTGTGAATTAAAGAGTATTTCTTACATTGCAGAACACCATTCCCCACAAACTGCCATTTCTTGTCTGAAATAAACCCCCCTCCCCAGTTCCTCCCCCCACAAAAATATTAGGTATCTAAGGACTAAATCTGGGGAATAAATTCCTGTCTCAATATGACTGAAAACAGGTGCTTATCTCTCTATTAAGATTATTCTCCTACGTCCCCTCCATATGGCATACACTCCTAGCAGAGAAACCTTTCCTTAAAACACTGGATGGAAAGGATTTTACAAAGTCCCAGCTGTGAAGGTCATTTTGGGTTATGCATGGGGTGGGGATCTCAGCCGGTATGAACCAGCAGAGCTCAACGGGGCTACACTGGGCTGAGAATCCAGCCCCCTAACTTTGGGAGCCGGCGCCTTTCTCAGTCTGCTCCGCAAATATGGACCACTAGCGATGTTGAGTCCAAATTTCCTGGTGGTTGCCTTGGCGAGCAATTAACACATGAGAACAACAACCCTGCATCAAGGCCCAGCTGTTCCTAGGTTTCCTCTAGCATCCGCTGCATTATGGTAGCACCTTGCAGCACCAGCCAAAATCAGGGCCCTGTCGTGCTATGTGCTGGGTGCCCATGCAGTCAGTTTGCCATTTACTTCAATGCACCCTCTCCAAGCTGAGCAACAGGATTACCATCCGGCATGCCGTGACAGCGGGCTTTGTCCCAGAGCTCGCAAACTGATCTGACCACACAGCAACAGGCACCGTCATCGGCCCTGCTCCAGAAGGGGAGAAACAGGACGCAACCCACGATCTTCGCAAGGCTACACCAAGCATCGGTGGAGTTCATGTACCCCTCAGGTCCTTGCAAGGGCCCTGTCTGTCTCCACTGCTGCATGCAGTACAGATAAAGCTTAGCTAGCAGCAAATGAGCAAGCTCGGGTCCTGGCAGCAGCAAAGCTTGGGCTGAGCTCCATGTAGCTTAATGCTAGCTTGTGTAGGTCTACGGTCAATGCCACAACTGCCTGAGGACATCCCCTCTGCCTGGGAAGCTCACCCATAAAGCTGCAGCCTCTAATATTGGAGAGCCTGCAGCAGAGCCCAAAAGGGAGCTTTCCTAAGTCCTCACCCGAGGCATAAACCATTGGACTTCTTTGGTAAGCTTATAGCTCTTGCCCCAGACCTATGCCCAGCTCCAAGAGGCAACAAAAAGGCTTCCACTGCATATCAAAAGATCTCCTTTTCTAGCACCTCCAATGCCTATTAACAGGGCAGTGTTTTTCAGGCTACGGCTGCCAGCCTGTAGCAAAGCCCAAGCCAAACCTTGTCCCTGGTCTCCGAGCTGACCTGACTGCACTGCTTGTTCTCCTAATAATAAAGCAGATTTATAGAAAACGAGGCACGGAGTAAACGTTTGGGCTTTTTACTACAATTGCTTCCAACGGCAGCACAATGCTAGGTGGAAATGGATACAAATCAGCCCACTCCAAGCTCTGGCAGAGACCCATAGAAACTGGAAATGGAAAAGACCTATTTGATCGTCTTGCTCAACTCCCCTCCAGGGCAGGATCGTTCTGCATATGTGCCTTATAACAAAGAGCTGGCATCTTACAAAAGAAGAAAAGACTCAGAGTCTGAAATGCATTTAAGCACGTTTCTCAGAAGGATTTAAACATTTATCTTGCTCCGTTATTGATTTGAAAGCCTGTTTCTATGTTTTTCACTGGAAAACACTACCCAAGTTGGAAGCTGATGAATGGAGGAGTCTGGCTCATAAAAAAAACCCGACCAAGTCATTTCATACTTCACTGAACCCTTGCGACTCCAGGCGAGCTCGCATGGGCTAGCTTTGTAAGGTAGCGCTCTTGACATGAGCTTCATGGAGGTCGGTGTGGTGCTTGGTGAGGTGGGGCCTCCACCATAGGACACGCTGCTCTTGCAGGACTATCTGAGTCCCCAGCCCTTTTCTGCCAGACTAAATACCAAGACTGATTTCCTGCCTCCATGGTGAGTGGCCAAATAACCTCGGTGAAGCTAGGATTTCACCTTCTGGGAATAATTTTAATGATGTGGCAAAATAGCTCTCGCAATAGCTTTAGCTCAAGGCCTCCATTCCCTTTGTCAATGTGAATTTTACACATTACACGTACCATAACTAAAAAACCCTGGAGTAACAACAGCCTTGTAATTAAGATTTTGGATCTGAATTTAGGAGACCTGGATTCAGTTTCTGGCTCTGATGCAGACTCCCTGCATGACCATAGCCAGATCTTCAACGGTGCCCACATCTCACGAAACCCATGTGAGTTAATACCGAAATACCCTTTATGATCCACTCCACAGGACCTCTGTGCCCCTGTTCCCCATTTGTACAATGAACGTAATGGTGTTTCCTCTGTTTGTCTGTACTAGTCAGGCTACAAGCACTTCAGACCAGAGAGTATTTCACATGTACATACAGCACCTTGAATAGTAGGGCCCACATGCTGAATGCAATGTCGAGATGCTGCTACAGCCCAAATAAATACGGATGATAGCATGTGTTTGGCAAAGATGCAATGAGGAGGTAGCACCAACATGATCTAACCCAGAACCGTCAACATGTACCAGCCTGAAATGGTAGACAACGCTGTACAACAGAAAATATTTACTGGGCTGCATAATCCTAGGCTGGTCCCTTTAATACTCACTAGCGCAGAAGCACAGCTGGGAAGCTGAGCATGAACATACGATGTGCAAATGCAGGATTACTGATTATAAGGACAGATGAAAAGTGGAGATTTATGTCAGTATTAAAATTAATTAGCATCCCACTGCTAAACTTGTACAGGGGAGGCCAGATTCTCATCTGACATAAATCAACAATCACTGCCAGTGTCAGTGGAACTACACCAATTTGCACCCTCTGGGGACCTGGCCCTGAGTCTTCTGGATGAAGTTGTAGAGTGGGACCCTGCTATAGCACAAACTCTACTTTTTTTCAGTGCAGTTTGATAAGAGCCAAACTTCCTTTCTAGTGAACTGTCAGTGAGTAGCACAAGTTATTTTAATGGCTACATCACTTCAAACAAAGCTTTTACCATCTGTTCTACCCTCTAATTACAAATGCAAAAAAGAACATAATTCACAATCAAATCATATAAAAAGGGGAAAAGAATGAGCAATTAAAATGCACATTCAGCCAGGCAAATCAGATGCTCCTTCCGTACTGCTTGAGCGAAGGTGCCTTGAGTATTGCTCCTGCCTATTAGGGTTTGGATAGCAATTGTTACCAGACTGATGGGGACTGAACTCCACGCTGGTTTCTGCTGACTTCATCCCCTCACTATAGATAACTCTCCTTGAGACACCATTCACTAATGATATATCGGAGGCCAATTTGGCCCTACGTGTTACTAGTGATTTGCTGGCAGGGACGATCATGTCTTCTGGACGGCACGGACAGATATGTCTTTGTTACTTTGTGTGATGCCAATTTCCTCTGGTTTTCTTATGGTCCATGAATAAAAGCCAAACCATGGGATGCACAGGAGATGACTGCTGAGCATTCACCTGCATTGCATGGAAAATATCAAGCAGCCAAATTCATGTGGTATGGAAATTTTCTGGACTCTGTGAAGTTACACCATGGGAGTCTGTATATGGCCTGTGCAAACTGTTCATTAACATTGGGACACCCTCTATCACTTTGTACTCTGTATCTAGCAGGTTCAAATTTAGAGTAGTCTTCCCTACACTCAGGTGGCCCCCAAAGGCCTCTATTCTGGCCACAGATACCCTGCAAAGAATCTCTTGGTGAGAAACTCCCCACTGGAGCAAGCATCCAAGATCCATGCTCAATATTTGCATTCCTCCTTCCCTACCAAACTCAACAAAAGGGATGTCATGGAGTGATTCCAGTTGTCCACCAATGTAGATCATTAAAGAACTTGCACCCATCCAGCCCAGTAGCTACTCTAAGATGCACCAAGCCCAGTCATCAGAATCACAGACACCTGCTCTGTACCTCTCCTGCCCCACCAAAAGTTTTGGTACAGGAAAGAATTTAGTTTAGCATATCTGGTAATTAAAAGCAGAATTTTACTGCAAGAATTCAGTGCTTTACATTGGTCAGGTATCCAGGTTGTAGCCGTATTGATCTAGAGGAAAAATCAATCTGGGCTCATACAAGTGCTTTACGTTGATACTTGAAAAGCAGCCAGGGAGCAATCACACTAGTTCCAGAGCGAACAACCTGCAAGTCCTTCTCTTTAGACATACCTCCCCTCTCTCTAGTGCAGGAAGAAAAGACCACTTTTGAGTGAAGGAGATCCAGTCCCTAGCAGTTAGCTACATCAATAGCAACTAAGAACCAATCTCGATCAGATCGTAATTCCCTTAAATCCAAAATGAGGAGATAACACACACTACCTTGTCTTCCTCATCCTGGCTGCCTCAGAGTTTTCCTTCACAGTTCTCAAGATCCCTGCCTGCTTATATTTATCAAGCCACGAGCAAGGTAAATTTGTATGCTATTTATATTAGAATACACATAAAGGAATTCCCAGCTGGTGGCTCTGAATGGGTATTAAATCGTCCCCTCCAGTTTTCCTTCTAGCCATCTGCCACATTTCAACTATGTTTACTTGCAAGTCATGCCAGTGCTAAAAGCAATGCAGGTCTAAGAGCTAAGTCTATATGTAATCTATACCTATTTTAAGAAAACTATAATACACATTCAGCAGTGCCAAAGATTACATACTCACTGCTAAACCAAAGCAGAACTCCTCCGCAGTAGCATGTAGAGATGAACATTTGAAATCAAGCTTTCGACAAGAGTTTTGAAAACTACTATGATGATTATGAAGGGGAAGGTGGTGACAGGGGTGAGGTCTGGGCAATCCCTGTATACCACACCAATGAAAAAAACAGCCCAGAATGGAAAGCCCCCGTGATAAAGTTTTCTGGATGCCCTCTTGGCTTTGCTTGCCTCTGCAACAAATCTCCAGCAGTAATGTCCCATATTTCCTAACTTCTTTTTTAAGTGGCTTCCTTTGACAATGGGCAGTGACTCAAAAACATTATCTCCTTGCCCGCTGCTCAGAGTTGCAATTCTAGGTCTCCTTCAGGAAGGGAAGGGCAAGGTAATGTGGGCAGGGTTTCCAAGCTCCGCTTTAGTCTTACATTACTTTTCTGAGGCTGAATGGCAGCTGTGATTTTGGACTAATCAATGTACTTAATAGAGCTGGATCTCAGACATGAATGAATAAGACACAGCAAACTGAGAGGCTCAAGAAGCCACATCTGTCCAGCGAGCCAAGGCAGATCTGCTCACCAGTCCCACCAGTATGTAGTTAGGGTTTGGAATATGAAGGCGGCACTTATTTACTGCATTTGGCTAGGCAAATATTGCAGGTTACCCCTGAGCTGTTTCACATGACAAGGTTATGTCATGAACACGAGCCTGCAATGCGATGCTGCGGCTAGTAAAGTGACCAAAACGCTGGCTTGCATCCATAGATGCTGCTCAAGTAAATCCCGGGACGTCATTCTCCCCTTGTACTCGGCCTTAGTGAGGCCGCAGCTGAAGCACTGTGTCCAGTTTTGGGCTCCACAATTCAAAAAGGATGTGGAGAAGCTTGAGAGAGTCCAGAGAAGAGCCACGCGCATGATCAGAGGTCAGGGAAGCAGACCCTACGATGACAGGCTGAGAGCCCTGGGGCTCTTTAGCCTGGAAAAGCGCAGGCTCAGGGGTGATCTGATGGCCACCTACAAATTTATCAGGGGTGACCACCAGCATCTGGGGGAACGTTTGTTCACCAGAGCGCCCCAAGGGATGACGACTAGGTCGAATAGTCATAAACTACTACAAGACCGTTTCAGGCTGGACATAAGGAAGAATTTCTTTACTGTCCGAGACCCCAAGGTCTGGAACAGCCTGCCACTGGAGGTGGTTCAAGCGCCTACATTGAACACCTTCAAGAGCAAACTGGATGCTTATCTTGCTGGGATCCTATGACCCCAGCTGACTTCCTGCCCTTTGGGCAGGGGGCTGGACTCGATCTTCCGAGGTCCCTTCCAGCCCTAATGTCTATGAAATCTATGAATGGGGAACTGAAGTCCAAGGAGTTACTCAGCTCACCCCAAGGAGTTATTCAGCTCACAGCTCAATATTTGGTCCTTACCATGTTTGCAAAAGGAGACTTTCAAGACTGCTGGTCCTTCCTGGCATGCCAAAGCCATCGTCTGGATTCTCTCCTCACTTACACTGGCAGAAAGTTGGAGCACGTGGACCGGGAAATCGATTTGCTTACACTGGTGGAAAATGGGAGAGAGAAGGGAATCAGACCAGTGTGTCTGTCCAGACTGAATTAAGCAGCACTTCAAAGGCAGCTAACCCACCCACAAACTTCTTCTCTCGTAACATAGCACTTCCCCCCTGGAAGGTGAATGAAATCCCGTGTAGTAACAAGCCAAGCTGAGGCAGTTTCTCAGTGCTCACAACTGTTCTGGGCCAGAGCCATCAACAACTCAAAAAACAAAGAAAAAAAATAGCCCAGGGTCACTTCATCACTGCTGGCATATGGGAAGCAATGGGCAGGAGTCAGCTTGTACATTAGGCTGTTAGGCAACTTTCCACATCAGTGTTGCTGCTGAATGACCAGCTGCCTGGCTGTAAAATGCATGACGTGCAGCTATAAGTATTGAAAAAACAGCCTAGCTTAGTCAACGTTGTGTGCAGGCAGCACCAAGATGCCCTGGCAATCTGAGCTTCAGCTTTCCTGCAAATTAAAATCTATGTCCTCCAAACTCCCCAGCATTAAAAAAGACTGTTCAAAAACCCTGAGTATATTTAAAATAAGATAAAATACAGAACTCAAAAGAAGCTTTGGCGTTTGGAAATGATTCTTCTATCTGATGTCCAAGGGTGCCTCCCATCTTCTCTTAGCAAGTGGCATGAAAATCATTCTAAGTAAAAACATGTATGCAAAGAGGACGGCTCCTTAGCAAATGTAATTCTGCGGTGCTCCATTGATTTCCTTCATTGACACCACATGAGAATAACATAACTAATAACAAGCAACAGGCATGATACTTTGAACCATGTTAGTTCCCAGAAAGCTTTCCCGATTCCTATTTCCTTTTCAGTGGTGTGTACTATAAAGGTCAGTGGTGTCAATAAGGGCCTTGATTTGAGCCTGGGGTTGGGAGACTGACTCTTCTTAAGTTCAAGCCTCAGCTGGCAACGTGCTCTTGGTGACAACAGCCCTTTCGGCCTTGTCACCCCATCTGTGTGTTAAGACTAATCCTACTTTCTTCTCCAGGACATGTCCGCTGCCAACAAGGATGCAAGCCCTAGAGCCAAAGCAGGCTCTGCAGGATGTTTGCAATGTTAAGGATGAGAAGGAAGAATCAAATGCCATTCTGTGGCCACAACAGGCTTTCTTATCTACCTCCAATCCGCTCAGTAGCTACCAAGATCAGAGCTGAATAGCCCCACAGCTGTTACCCAGTACCTTGTACCTCTCACTGCAGCACAAACATCTAAGTGCATTAGGAAAGCACAGGGGATGGTTCTGCTATAACGCAGCACACAATGGGCATCATATCCAAATCCACATAGGATTCAAATAAGGATTCAAATCCCTTGATACACATTGCAAGGGTGGCCTAGAAAGCCATATCTTGCACACTGATTCAGGGGGGAATGTGTTGGTAAACTAGGCAGTAAAATTGGTGCTTTTTCCTCCAGCCTCCCCTGCCTCTCCTCCATAACAGGTATTGCCTGTGGGAGGCAAGGGGAAAAATAAATAAAAAAAGGTTATAGTTGGCCAGGAAGAGGATCATGGCTAAGTCAGACTGCAGTCTAAAACCCAGGAGGTTGTGCTTGGGAGGCCAGCTAGTTGGCTCTGCAGGACTCCTTGACGGATGATATCCAAGGCAGCTGTAGGAGAGACACTGCAACTTGTTAGGAGGATGATAACGGTCAGGCCAGCCCGGGGTCTAGAGCCCAGGGCCTTGCACTCAGGAGACCAATAAGTACCTAAATAGGGACTTAGGACCCTAACCTCAGACGCCCAACTTTTGAAAACCCTGTTTTCCTATGGACCTCCTCTGTAGAAAACCTTAAGACAGAGGAGTAAGGAGAAGACCTTGTTTCCCACTCTTCTCCCCTGCCATTTGGGGATGATAGTGGGCCTACGTCTATCTGCAACAATACCAAAGAAAGCCTGCAATGTAGCTGTCACTAGACAGATCCATCACCTACTATCTCAAGTGGAAAGTTTTAGTAGGCGGTGTTTGGAAATTGCAAGAACTGAATGACAGAACCAAAAAAAATCTACCAATTTGAAAGAACTTTTCTATAAATCCAAAGTGCACTTAAACGGTAGTAAAATTGCAGAAACTGACATAAAACTATCCTGTGGATCAACACATTTTATCACAGTAATTCAGTGTAACATTGAACCCACACAGCTTAACTACACTCTTCCTACAGTGAAAACACATTTACCATAGTTTTTAACTTGAGCTGGAGTTTTATTGTGTAATTATTTAATATCATTCTAATAACTGGACTGCAAGCAATGATCTTTACAGTAAGATAAAGTTTGTCTAAGATGGTGATGGATACATTAGAAATGCCTAAAATAGACAGGACAGATATATTTTGTTCTGCTTAGTATATTTTAGATATATTTCGTTCTGCTTGGTAGAAAATCTTCAGTTTGAGAAGGGAAAGTTCATTAAGTCCAGTCGTCACGATAAATGGGTTGTTCTTGTTGGGTGGTTGAGAAGAACATTTAATTGGATGTTCCCTGCATTATTTATGAGTCTTCTCTAATGCACGCACCATCACAGTCATGGATGTTAAGAGACATGGATTTTACTGCTGACCTCCAGTAAAAAGCACAGTATGTTGTCTCCACTGGGGGCTCAAAGCCATTTAGCATAACCACCTACATGTTTTGCTGATGACCCTTTCTTTTTTTTAAATATATTTTGTGTCTCAGGCCAAATCAGTTCCAAATTCTGCTTACTGAGCAGAGCCCAGTTGTTCAAGCCTGTGGCGCTAGTATCCTACCTCCCAGACTCTTCAGCCTGGAGCTTTAGATACTCCCAAATCCATGGGAGGCACCCTACATCCAAGCCCCAAGCCTGGAGGCCTTGGAGCTCAGATGCCACCCAGGCCAAAGGTAGCCAAAGGAGCAAGCTAGAGGGGAAAGCCTCAGAGCAATCCCCCATCACCATAAATTGTGTAGCCAAGATCCTCTCATTTGAAGGCATTTGTAGAGTCTTGCAGGGGTCAGGCTGCCTGCAGTGCGATGGGCAGGTCTCTACCCTCTGCACCAAGTCATCCGAGGCCAGGACGAAGAGCATCTCCCCTGCCAAGTAAAACCACCTGAGCCATAAACCAGCTCACGGTGGTATTTCCTACCTTTTCCCTGCATGTAAAGAACTGTCCAGGTTCAGCCAGGAGGACAAACTACCTCAGCCAATGCCTCCCCACCCTAACATCATCCATCAGCCTCTCAGTCAAGGAGAGACTCTTTATTCTCATCCAGGGGCAGGCAGCTGGATTATTTTTTAAATCCAGTTTAGTGAATGGTGATGCTCCTGTGAATTTAGTGTTTACGAACGTTACAAGATCAGCAGCCCTGGAGACTAAATGCACCTGTTTATCCACAGAGAGGATTTGGCATGGGCAGAGGCAATACAAGATTTCCGATACTATCACATCAACCCTGACCTGGAGGGACTAGTTCTAGGAGTAAAAGAGTTGTTCTGGCTGCATGCTCAATCAATCTCTGACCTCTGTGCCAATGAACCAGCGACTCAGCAGCAAGCAAAGCAATTTATACAGATTTTCTCCACCATCACCCCTCTGAGCTGAGCATTCAGCCTGGCACCTTTTCTCCCTTTACTTTTGCACAGTTTGTCATATCATACAGGTGTTGGAAATTGGAATTGTTCCTAAGGCCCCTCCAAGGACAGAAGTTTATTTAGGACGAATTCTTTGCATCCTTGGCATTTCATTCATCTGGTTCTTGACTAAAAGGGTTGCAAAGTCCATCTCCATAGTCAGGCAGCATCTAAGGAAAGCCCTGAGGCTGGCCATTCATCATCAGCAGTCCCTCAGTGCAAAGATGACTGCAGAAGTGGCAAACAGTTCCAGGAGGAAGAAGTAGATCCTGGTGACGTTGGAGCACGGCTCTTTTCCTTTGTCTAGCTACCTCCATAACAGGACATTTGCTCAAAATGAGCGATGTCTTGTCATCCCGTGCTGCCATTGAGGATGATTCACTATTGATGGTCTCCAATGAGCACTTGCTATCCTGAACTGGGATGCTTTCCTGAATGTAGAAGCGCAGTAATCCTTGGGACCAGATTAAACCCAGTGATGGGAGCATGTTATGGGTACATACCTCTGGAAGAACCAGAACCCACAAGGGTGGCCTCCTCTGTCTTTTTTAGGCCTTCAGAAAGGCAACGGCAGCAAACATCAAAGAATTCATTTGCATGAACTTACCAAGTGAAATCTGCTACAGAAAAATCACTCAGAACAAGAGCCAAATGCTCAATTATGCTCTGCTATTTCATAGCCTATAAAAGCCAGGCTGAGGTTGGGCTGACAGCTGCTTTGCAGAGGAGCATGTGCCAGGAGGTAAAAGCACAACAGCATCCCTCTCATACCTCAAATTCATGGTATCGGCATGCTGTGGGCTACTGGAGGAGCCGGGAGAGGGCGGTGGATGACACTGGGCATGTTCGGACAGGGCCCACCAAGTAGCAATCATTTGCTACGAAAGGGACAGCATCCACGCAGCATAATGTGTGCCGTTAGCCTCTGGTTTGCTTTGCTTTGGCCTCTGGATTCGCACGCTTCCTAGGTTATTATGTTTGCTTCGGGTGTAAAGTTCAGACTCTCGCCTATCGAAGGGTTCTTGGAACTAGCCAAACCCCCAAGAAAGCTGTGGGGATCAGAGGCCTGGTTTTAAAGCGCTCATCAATTATTTCACCAAAAAAAAAAAAAAAAAAAAAAAAAAAAAAAAAAATCAAGGACCCCCAAATTATTAAGCAAGACGAACATTTATCAGCATCCTCTTCCATCCACCTTCTAGCCTAGATGTGCACGGTCTGTTTAACTAGTTGACAAGAGGAGTTATGTCGGAGAAGCAGAGGATCCAGCAAACTGGAAATGGTCCTTAGGAAGCAGATGTTTCTGAACAAGTGGACGTATTTATAGTAGCAAAGCTGCCTTTGACCTCAGTTTGGATAAGTTACTCAAGGAACAAAATGTTTCTTCACTTGCAAATGCCACAGTGCTGCCCTGTACTCCCTTTCCAGTGGACTATTCACAGAGGGCCGCTCCACACTTGGCCTGCACTGACCTCTAGCGACAGTAATTGCTAATTACTCGATCTATAAAGCCTCCTGTCATGAAAGACAAAGGCCCTGACAGAGGCCACTCCCTTGGCTTTCACCCCACTTTGATATTACGGTGGGAAGAGACCGACTGAAATGGATGTGCCAACCGATTTAAAAGGACAGGGGTCAGCTCCGCTTGGGTTCAGCATCATGATCTTTTCCAGCCCAATATGACTCGCACCACCGTTACGTTGCACCCATGCATGCAACACTGCACTGCGCTGGTGTGACACTCCAGTCGTTCCTGCTCCATCCTACCACGTCTTTATTTAACTGCTCTCAAATTGTACGGCTCGTAACAAGGCATTAATAACTGAGCCCCACGGGAGGAGGAAATGACAACACATTCCCTTTGTCAGGCTCCTTGCTTTCCTTTCTTCTTTTTTTTGCGCTCTGCCATGCCCTCAGATTGTAATAATAATGATAATGACTTACTATCATAGCAACTTGGGATAATCATTGGTAAGGCTTTCACTTCACCTTGAGTAATATCCTTAATTAGAAAAGGCTGAGAGAATAAAGTAAAGAATTATCAGCCGATATTTCTTTGCCCTTTAAAATGCTGAACAATCATCCTCTACCTCAACTGCCAGCCCTGCTGGCAAGGGACCAAAGGAGAAGAGCCAGAGTTCAGACAGGACTTAGACTGGCGAGTACCCAGGGCCACTGCTCACCATGTAACACTGGCCTCTCAGCAGGTTGACAAGTAGTAAAGCACTGTTTCTTTCAGCTTTGCTGTCCTGTTTGCTGCTTTCTGCCAAGGACGCATGCAAAAACGTAGATCAGCAGCCTTCACCTGCAGCTGTACCCGGCTGAGAGAGGCTGGCACTCCCAGCCACTGAGGTCTTCCTCCATCACCCGCAGTTTCCATGTGCCCTTTGACTTTGAAGTCAGGGTGACTTCACCTGAAGAGCCTGCTTCTCTGCACCTGGATATCCAAGATCTCGCCTGCAATGGTCTTTGCACCACCTACAAGCAACTGGTACATGACGGAAAGAAATTGCTAAATAATGCCTGGTGGAAGATGATCTTTATGGCACCTTTATTTCCCATAAACTAGCCCCCGTATCTTTTCCAGCACATAAATACATTCCCTAATAACTAATCATACTGCACGTCCCCCAACTAAATCAGAAAGTAACTCAGCTATCAGGGAGCTCAGTGCAGTAAGGCCTAAAATAAATAATATGGCACAGCTATCCTATAGCAATCTTTCCAAAGGTTTTTTTCATCCCAAGCAGCAGACATGCCCTGCAAACTAATGCTTAGATATTTTTCAGTGCCAAGCTGCAAGAGTGAAAATTCACGCTTGCAACAAATTAGGGTTGGCAAGCCCGTCCACTGACCAAATATTGTCAATTGACCAGTCGACTGACTGCATATTTTTTGACTGGTCAAAGATTATAGCAGTTTTGTGGGGAGTGATTTTTTTTGCAGTTTCTTGACAGAAATATAATTTTTTTTTCATTGTTTTTGACACATTTCTTAATGGAAAGGTTGTACTCTTTTTGTGTATTATTTGATTCTATCGGCAATTTTTTACAATTTTTGACCGATATTTGACCAGTCAATTGACTGAACTTTATTTGATCGGCCAAATTCCCATCCCTAGAACAAAGTGGACCAGCAATGACTTTCCTGTGGTCCTTGATTTTTGGTTTCATACTGAATTTTGTGTTTTATCTCCCTTTTTTTCATAACCATGCAGACTGCATGAGCCGTTTCCACTGCCTTGCATTTGTTCCTTGCTGTGATAACTGCTGTGTTCCCTGCTCCCTCCCTGATCTGCCACATGCCACACGTGCAGGCTGCTTGTGCCACTTGTGACATGCATGCTGCGGGACGGCCACCCGTGCTAGACTGACAGTGAGCAAACACGCACAGGACAAGCACGTCCTTGCCTATAATAAACACCAACCTGGGCAGGCATTGGACAAAGCCCCTCTGCTCTCAGATCTGGATGAGCTGTCTTCCTAATTTCAACTTGTTTTTATTTCCTTTGATAACTTTCATGGTATCTGGAAGGGGGGTGCCTACCATAGTCCTGTCTTGACCCACATTATTATGCATCTTTCAAATACACTGGCCTTCCACGACTTAAATACAACCATTAGGACACATTTGAAGTCATGTTACTGGGCTGTGGTATGGCCAAGACTTCCCCCTGGTTGTCCATTCTTTTAACTAATGTTGTAACACACGTTCCCTTCCAAGCTTGTCATCATTAAGAATAGGAAAAAGCCACATGGGCACAATTGGCTTCCAAGTCAGGCTCATTCTTGTGTACAAACATCCCAAGCCTACCTAGGGAAGTGCTGCTGCTGCTTTGAGCATTTACCCTGATGTTTAGGGTTGGTCCTGTGGGTCACCCTCAAAGTTGAGATCATCCCCCACACCTACATCTTCCCTTGCAGACCCTGCCCGTTGGGCTTTTTGATCTTCAGGAAGAAGTCTTCTGGGAATCCGTCTGCCAGTAACTCACTTCTGCTTTGTTTGGCTCAAATCTCAGGTAATTGAGACAGGAAGCAGGGTACAGAAGGGAAGGAAATCGGGAACGGGAAGTTGTAGGATGACTGCTGGCAGTTTTCCTGCGCCCGGTGTCTGCAGAGTCCAGGTGAGGTCCAGATGGACGGGCTGTATCTCAAGACCTGAAGCTGAGCTGAGTTACTAGGCTGAGGCTGATCTCTGCCACCAGAGATTGAGTTTAAGGGGTTTTCGCTGCACATCACTGAGCAGTACAGGCTTCAGGACAGGCTTAAAGAAAATCCTAACCTGCCAAGTAGACGCATCCAACTTCTTGTGGGGTCTGCAGTAGTAGGGAAGGGAGACCCAAAGGAAAACTCACAAGCTATTTAAAGGGATATGACTCAATTGCTATACATTCCTGTGCCCCCGCCTCCCCCCCCCCCAACCCTGATGCTTTTGGCCTAAAAAAAAAAATAAAAAAATCTAGTACTAATATAAAATGAGGGATAACTGATGAGTATCACTAAGTTGCAAGTACATTCAGTTAGCTTGTTTATGAGCTGCAAGATTATGAAACGTCTGCCAGCGTGCTCAACCTTATACAAGCAGCTTTTGTAGCACAGTCCCTTTGCCAAGGAACTTATACCCAGATCCTCAAAGAAAATGGGAAGTGACTTAGAGCCTACTGTTGACTGAGGCAAAGCATTGCAGGCAGGCACAAGACAAATGGGCTACTACTCAGGAACATGGCCACCTAACAGAGCAGCACTGAAAAGTATCATGCTTTAGAAAGTCAGGCACGAATAAGATCTAAACAACTTTTATTGTGGAGCAGTAGGTAACCTCTGCAGTCCCTTTGTGTCGAACTAGCTGTGCTCCAACTGCGAGACCATCTCCTCATCCCCAGCTTCCTCAGTCTCCTGAGTTAGGGAGCATATCTAAATTATAACTTTTATCACCACACATGGAAATAGCTTCATTGTCTAGAAGGGGCTAAAAGAAATTACACATAAGGGAGAATATTCAAAGCATATAAGGAAGGTTGGAAACCAAGAGCTGGGGCAGGATACAAAAGAGGAACAGCTGAGCTACTGGAGCTTGTTCCAACTTCTTGTGGCTTCATTGGAGATCAGATCAGGCCTACGGAGGGACTTAGACTGCAGAGCCCTCAATCTATCTAGCACCTTATCAGCATTTAAAACATCCCAAAATCAGTCCAAGTTGTTCCACAGCTCTAGCAAAAGTAAGCAACTAGTTGAATCTGCTATGTACTACCACGGTGAAGCATGTGCTGCCAGTTAGCTGCATAGCAAACATCACTCCAAATATCCCTGCTTTGCATAAAGAAATAACTCTTCCATCTGCACACCAGCTTGAAGGCCAGCCGCAGCAGAGCGATTACTCTCGTTGCCTGCCTTGTTAGTCTGCTCCAGATGCTATGAAAATACCCTCATCACCTTTCATCCAATGCTACTGCACGAGAGACTGGAATTAGCCTTTGTCAGAGAATATGCAGCATCCCAAGCCATTTTTAGCTGCCCGGTGCTCAGGGATGAAGCATAGCATCATTTGCCCTCTCTCCAATTTGTAACTAAATATAAAAGAAAATTACTTCCCATGACATCTTGTTTATTTTTTATCACATTCACAAGCAAGCGCACCGTGGGTCAGAGAGGGTCCCTTGTAGGCATGGCCTTCTTAGGGTGTTACCTCCATCTGACTTTCAGCCAACAGGGCCTCAAGATGCTACATTTGGGAGCTGCAGCACCTGGAAAGCCCAATTTCTCTCTTCAACTGCCCCTGTGCTACTAACTTATTGCTGCCGAGTCGGCAATGAGATAACTAAAATGTAAATCTCTATACAATCTGTAAGGAATTGATTTGGGCAGCAGGAAGGGCGATTAGTCATTTGCCTGCTATCTAGGAGACTGACACTCATTCCTCTAAACTGCAGCGTAGAAACCCGCCTCGCCACCAGCCTAAATATTTGATAAAAATTAAATAAAACTGGCTGTGATTTATGCTTCTCTTGGCATAAGCACTTCAGCCACGATCTTGCGGTTAATATGTGGCGTTATTAAAGCATCAATTATCTTTAGCACAAGCAGCGCTACAGAAGCAGTGCTGCAGCCTGTTCATTTTGATAAGGTTTGCTCTGTTCGTTTATCAAACAAAATGGGAATGCCAGCAAACAGAGGCATCGCCACTTTCTAATTCATTTGGGAGGGAACTTGCTTTGAGGGTCCAAGATGCTCGTGTCCCTGCTGTGCACGCTTTAAGTGAGAGTGCCTGGTAGGGATGACTGGTCACCCAATTCATTGGGATATTTCCAATGAAGTTGACATTGCTTTATTCAGAGAACGAATGCTAGTGGAGTGGCAGACCTCATTGAACTATAAAGCCTATTTAGCATGAGTAGTGGCAATCTGATATGGCCTCAGCCATATGCCTCCACCTAGCCAAAAGGATCCCTAGGGCTGAGAAGGTAGCAAATACCATGTGTGTCATGTCAATCACTGGCCTCAGCAGCCTATCCCCAGTGACACTAACTACCAATGCTGGTAGGCATTTTTAACATGTCAATAATAATCCAAGGATAGGCCACTCAGCTGTCCAATTAAAAAGGTTTTCCCGAGAGAGAGAGAAATATTAGGTATCTCTCGTGCAACAGCAAAAGCTTTAAAAATTCACTGACAGGTGACAACTAGAGCTGGCCAGACATCTGCAAAAAAACCCAATGTTTTTCAGTTGTAAGCCTGATGTCTTAAAAGAGCAAGGAGCTGGCCATAAATATCTCAGGGCCAAGAGCTGCTAGAGATCTCTAGTTCAACAGAGGACTGGTGGAGAAGGGAGACTGCTTCTGGCACCTGTGGAGCTGCACAAGGGGAACTGATGTGAAGGGCTAAGTGCTATTCATGTGCCTATTAGATACATGCCTGTTATGTGACAGTTTAGGACAATTTGCTTAAAATATCATTGAGTTTTGGAGTAGGAGCTGGAGAAAACATCCATCCAATCCCAAACATGACTAAGTGAAAGAAGTCGCTTTCACAGCACCCAAAGCTGCAGGCTTCAATGATGGATAAAAGAGGAAAAAGCATTATAATGGGGGAAAGTCTTCTTCCCGTGTCCTTTTATGATAAAGACTCATCATGCTACCACTGCTCCTCTGTGGAGCTGGAACGGTGCTGTTGAGGCAGCCTGCAGACCTAAGCTGCAGGGAAGCAAGCACAATGTGGATGGCATGGAGCGGCAGACCAAGCATGGGGACATTTGCCTGAGCAGAAGCTGCCAAAAGCAGAGCAGCCTTGGGGATGCACTCCAGGGAACATCCTCTCTTCCAAGCAGTTGATCCAACTTGGATAGGTAGCAGAGTCCCTCTGAGCTTGGATAATGAACTGTGAGTGAAGGGTGGCTCTTGGCTGACTACCTTAGCAGCAACTACCAGCTGCGAGGGGAGGCCCAGGTAGAGCTATTGCCAGGACCTCAGGCTAGCCTTCTCCCTTGTTAATTTATTATATGGGTTATGGTCAACTGCCCTTGCTCTGCTTGGTTAATGCACGAGACGCTTGCGAGCGGAGAAATTCTGCTCACGAGCCTCCAGATGGCTCAATTCAGTTATCTCACATTTCTGGGTGGGGATTTGATCTGGGGCTACCATTTTTTTTATTTCTTAATGGGGACACCTAGGGACTGACCCTGCCCTTTGTGATTGCCAACAGTGCCTGGCAGAATAGGTTTCACAGTCAGAAAAAGCTGATTTGTCCAAACTGAAGCTTTGCATGGAAAGTAATCAGCTGGGTCACGGTTCCTATTCCCAGCGCAGCTTGGAAAAACGATCAACATTTTCACAATGTCTCGGGGACAGACGCCTGGCTCAGCCACAGCCGTCAGTCTTCTCGTCTGATAGGCCCCAGTTGATCTTAGTGCTAGTAAAGGTGGGCGTTAGTCGTATGGATGTGCTGTTTTCCTTATGTGCCTGAGTTCAGCTGTAAATTACCTAGGCAGCGTCTGGTTTTAGCAGGCCTGCTTTCGTCTGGGAACCATAGATCTTGTCATCTAGGCAACACACAGCCTGGGGCGTAAGAGGAAGGTCAGAGAGCTTGCTCTCCTCCTCCTGCCCAGCTGAAGCCTGAAGGTAAAATCGTGGGTATGACAGGCCCCTTGCGTGGTTCTTGAGAGAACCAGAGGCACAACTCTGAAGTCAGAGAAATTTCGGACCTGGTTTCCCCATTTCCCTGGGAACTGGTAACATTGTGGGGAAAAAAAAAAGTGCCGAGTCTACTCCAGTTTCTCCCAATCCTATGATTTATTTTTCAAGAAGTAAAGCCATTGGCAGCTGTGAGGAGTAAGAAGAAGCTTCCACGCGATTTATAAAATACCTAGAGCATGCAGCTCCACTTGGACACTTCATAGCCGAGCTCAGTCTTCCTCGACCTTGTTTCTAGATGCCTGTAATGATGTGGGTAATACAGACTGGGTCGAAGCATCAAACTTATACCAAACTACCTCATCTTTGGACAACTTAAGTGAAAGTGGCACCAAGCACAGACCTTTGCTAGATGCATTCACTTTCTCCAGGCCAGAAAAGGCTCGTCAAACAGCATCCTAACCACATGCCCTTGCTTTGCAGGCACCAAATTGTTCTGAAAGCTCCCAATTTAGAGAGATCAGTAAACATTTCTTTTTTCCTGCTGCTCCATGGTTGCACATAGCCAACACCAACCCTGCCCCATGCCTTCAGCTGGCACATGCACTTTTCCCTTCTTGCTAGTTATGGTTTTTAATTAAAAAACAATAAAGATCTTTTAAAAAAAGAAAAAAAAATTCAAGTAGATTAACAGAAAAACACACCAACGCCAGTCACTTGGATTTTAACTAGCAAGAGAGAAAAATCTCTCGAGTTTCTGGTGAACTGCATGTATCTGCAGGTTGGAATGGCTTTGGTATTTATGGCCTTTAAATGAATGAAAGTTTAGGAAAATAAGCTAAAGGCAGTATATACAGATACACAAACACAACTTATCGGCTATTCTGATTTGGGAACGGGGCAGGAAGGGAGGGGAGGCTGCTATAAGTTGTGTTTTCATAAAGGTGCCTTTTGTGCTATGTAAAGAAAAAAAAGTTTGATAAAAATCAAATAATAGCAGGAGTGATTTATGCCCCTCTCTGCCTGGTCCTTCAATCTTCCCTTCCAGTTAATACATAGTATGATTAAAGCATCTATAATCTTTAGTCTGCGGAGACCTGTGGAGCTGTAGCAGCAGCGTGTGTGCAGCATGATAAGGTTTGCTCAGTGACTGCAGATGCCACAGCAAAAACTTTTAATATTTATAACTTCTGATTTTCCAATGCCTCCCATGGGGAGGGAGGCCTTCAAGATAAAAGCTTCATGAAGGGTTGGACAAGATCTTTTCAAGGACAAGATGGGCCTTGGATGGGTGGGGACATTTGTTATCGATGTCCTCAGCCCTGGAACAATGCCTAGCTAAGTGTTTTAAGGTGAGAGTCTTCAACTTATTTAAGCATTTAACTCCCAATGAAGAAAGTCAGGTGTCTGTACACGGTTGAATTTCTGGGCTCGTCCTTGTCCCGAGGAGCTTACAGAATGACTTTTCTGTCCTTGTAAGCCACGTAGCGTAAGTCCACAGCTGGGATTTCTATACACAATAGCGATACTGCTTATGGACAACTAGGCCAGTCAAAAATATGGCCAGGAGTAAACTGTGTAAGGACGTTCCTAAATCTAGGCCTCAACAAGCTGTGAGCCGCTTGCAGCTTGAGAGTGGCTTAACAAATTTCAGGCAAAACTAAAGCCCTTGGGTTTGGGCTCCTACCTCAGACTGGTAGGGACGCCATGCATAGACCTCTTCCCTCAAGACACCTACTGGTAGGGCTGTGTGAAATTTGGGCAGCTGTTTCGTTTTGGAGGTGTTTTGGCGCCCAAAACACCGAATCTGAAACCGAAAGGCTCCAAAATGAAGCCATCCAAAAAGTTTCAGAGGCACCCCCCTGGGAATAGTCCAGCACAGCCCCGCAGCCCTCCTTGTAAAGTGCTGGGAGGCTGGGGTTGGGCAGGACAGCCACGGGGGCTTTCTCCCGCAGCTCCCCCGCCAGGGCAGAGACAGGCACAGCCGGAGGAGCTGTGGGAGAACCTGCAGCCGCCCGGCAGTGCCTGCCTCTCCCCAGCTGATCCGAATCTCCAAATCAGCGCCGAAACTCAAACAGATTCGGCCCAATCGAAACAGAACAGCAATCCAAAACACAGAAACAAATCGCTGTCCTCTGAAACGGCCGAATCCAAAACCAGAACAAAAAAGCTGTTTCGCACAGCTCTGCCTACCGGGAAGCAACTCAATACTGTTCTCACAGTGCTTCCTTCACAGAAAGGGCAAAAAGGAAAGGGTAAGTGGGAGGCCACACAACCGGGGATACAAGGAGTCTCACAGGATACGCTGCTGCTTTGATGAGGCTTAAAACAATCAGTCCCAGGAAGGAGACGTGGGTGCCACTTAACGGCTTCCTCATGTCACCAGTAGCTGGGCCATGGTGCACAGGAGCAAGGCAAGAGTCTTGGGGATGGCAAGACAGCTCATCTGAGGTGTCTGTTGCTCTGGGGAGGCTGCTGGTTCAAGTTTCCAGATGCCTCTGTTCCCCTTCCTTTTCCAAACCACTTTTTGAAGGAAAAAGGCATGAAACGGCCCATGTGACAGTCCACATGGAGGCCATACAGAGCTTAACAGTGCCTCAGCCTACAAGCATTGCTGAACCCCTCTACCCACCCAGTGTGGTGAGCGGGCATCCAGAGAAGTTGAATTCACAAGGCTCAGACAGGAAGCCAGTGCCCTAGTGGGAAAGTCTCACCAAACCCAAATGAAGAAGAAAAGACCTGACCTCACATGGCCTACCCTCCTCCGGAAAGATCTTGATGAGGCATTTTCATCCCTCAAAAGACCTGATGTCCCTTTGCAAGACAGCAAAAACTGTTATCAGCTGATATCCAAGCCTGGTCACCTTGGGTCAGATCCTGTTCCATCATTTAGGCATTTGGATGGCATCTAAAGGTAAAGTCGCCCTGCCTGCAAACTCTACATCTGTCTACCTTAGTCTTAAAAAAGAGCAAGGAGAATGATCTATCCTTCTTTTGTGGCAATGGATCACACCAAGTACCAACCACATAGACCCTTTCCCCCTAGTTCAGGGTCCGACTTTTTGTCTATACACACAAGTTTTACCATGCTAACTATGTATTCGTGTCCCCAAAGAACCCAAAAAAGCCCTGGCTCATGAGCCAGGATTGTATTGTGCTGGGCTCTGTACAGACATACAGCCAATGTTACAGTATGGACACACTGTTCAACTGGAATAAAATATAGGAAAGAATAACCTATACTATATAATCTATACTGTACTATATAACCTATACTGTATAAGCCTCCTTCAGACCCACAGGATAGGAACTGAAATAGTTATACTGGTACAAACTCTTAAATTTTCTCCACTAAGGTGCTGAGGCAGGAAAACGCCTGGAGGTCTCCAACAGCTGTAAGTTTTATTATAAATTGATGAGCAGAAAACTTGTTAGGAATGTGGATAAAATCCATTTTTCTTGCACCCTCCAGTGTTTTGAGCCACAGAGGTCATATTAGAAACTTTCATAAATAATGGCTGTCCTTTAATATATTCTCACACTAGATTTCCTGATATTTGCCATCATCTCCTGCTTCTCTAGTTACCACTGAAGATATTACTCCCAACTAATAAAGACTCTCCTGTTTAATACTGTGATCGATTAGAGGAAGGCATGATTAGGCTTTGCAATTAAATTTAAATGGCTGCACAGCATTCATCTTCATGTGCAAATTAATGAGAATGTCAAGACAAAGTCAGGATAGGAAGGGATTGGGAGTCCTGAGAGAAGCGTTCAGTCTCTACAGAAAGCCCCGTGGTTTTAAAACTGATCCACAACACCTTGTGGCAAAGAGGGAAGGAAACACAGTTCAGGGCCCAGATGTGGGTCTACAGGCCTGTTACCACAGCACCTGAGCAGCTCACAAGCTTTATTCTTACAACCTCCCAATGAGATTCATAGATGCTAGGGTCGGAAGGGACCTCAATAGATCGAGTCCGACCGCCTGCATAGAAAAGAGTGCTGGGTTTAGATGATAGATAGAAAAGTACATTTTACAGGTCAAAAACTGAGGTTGGGAGGGGATCTTGAACCCAGGCCTGCAAAATCATAGGCTACCACTGTGACACACTGCTCCTCCCCACCCCACACACCGAAAGACAGGAAGAAAAAGCCAAGCAGACTGGACTGGAGAATAGGAGTATAACCTGCCTTTACAGAGTGAAAACTGGGGCTTTCTAAGGGGGCCTAAGAACACTGTATTTCAATAGGACCTGGAGGTGGAGCTCCCCAAACCCCCTCAGCAAATACTTCGGGAGATTATCGGAAGCTAATACAGCAGAACTGCTGGAGGGCAAACAAGCCCGGAACACAGGTCCAGCTCTGCCCTCCAAGAGCTCAGCACCGCTCCCACAGCTGCATCCAGAAGTCATCCGTTTAATCCATGCACATGGCCCCCGGTCATTTACTACTTCATATGTGACCCTCCGAATGCCTGGAGGAGACAAAACCAGATGCCCTTAAGCCACAAACTGCCAGGCTGCCTTCTTCTCCTGAACTTCTTGCACTGTCCTCCCACCCCAGCCCAAAATGAGCTCTCCTAGACTTTACCATCCATTTCTTGTGGCAGAAACACTCATCCAGTTTCTTATCCTTTATAAGATGGAGCTAAAATTAACAGAAAATGAGCTGCTCATTGAGATACAACTGCCTTGAGGACACAAACAATGCAATCAGTGAAACTGCTTGCTAATATTTAGCTGGATCTGCAGCTGAGCGCTCACTGTCTTCCAAAGCACAAGCTGAAAGCTGATGGAAACGTCTGCCTCTCTTCTGGCAATGCCCAAGCCTGCTCTTTACCAAACCATTCTACAGCATTCAAAACTAGCTACATCCAACTGCAAAAACGATTTTATTTCAACAGTAAGAGGAACACAGCTATTCCTGCAGTGGCCACATTTCCTAATCCACACCATTTATAAATGGTTATAAATGGCGCTATGTTTAACCAACTTCAAACCGTTCTGGAAAGTCAATCAGGGAAGAGGGCTGCCAGAGAATGACTGCTTCCCACTGCTCTTCAACTGGGTATTTAGCTCTGAGCAATCACCAAGATTATACTCATTTTCAAAGCAGGTGACATTTAGCCAGTCATGGTTTTCTGCTAAAACAAAATTGTACTGAGCAGAGGAATTGTACTGCAAGAATTTGGTCTGATTAACACTGATAGCATGTAATAGAGCAAGTTTCTTGATGTGCCTTGTTAACTGCTGCTCTTGACAAATCTCCTTTTAACCTCTGAGTATAAGAGCCAACACAGTGAGTGGAAATGTTTATTATTGCTTTGATTAGGCTGGTTCCAGCCTAGGTGAGGTTGTAAAACAGATGGAGACTTTAACATCACCCACAAGACTTTGCAAGACTTTGAGATCACCGGACAATTCTCAAGTGAACTGGGATCCTTCAAGGCAGGATCTAGACCTAAAAATCTGGAAAGAAACCCTTCTACTTGCCCTCCCCCTTGCGTGCCAGGTAAAAGGCTGTATTCCCAGCAGATCCATGTAAATCCACCCCAGCACTGACTGCATCCAGTAGCAGACACTTCAGAGAAAGGAGCAAGAGCACAGACTGAATCTTGAGTCACAGAAACATTGGCCCATAGAAAAAGTGTTTACTAACTCCAGGCCGGGGTGGCAATAAAACCCAAAAGTCAGTCAATGTGAAAAACTGCGCCTGTTTTGGGAACAAGGAGTAAGAGTCCATTCAGAGCTGCTGACAAAGGCCACCAAAGTAAGTACCAACCCCTGTTGGGTAGTCCAGCCATTACCTGGAATTATTTTAAAGCCCAAAACTCCAGAAAGTCCCACATGAACAAGCAGAGCTGGGCAGCCATAGGAGCCTGTTTGCTACCGACCAGCCAGGGAACGTGCAACATCAGTCCAGCGCAAAATGCTCTGCAAATATGTCATTCTTTTTGCCAAACAGCCCTCTCGCTTGTTCGAACTCCAGAGGCACGTCGGTGGTGTTTTTCATTACTTCTCTATCAAAAAGCTGTAAAAGAAGAGATCACATGAGGTGCTGGCATCTGTAAAAACCTGCTGTGAAATTTTTTTCTGCCAACACCAATTCCCTGCACACCTGGACCAGGAAAAAGAGGGGGGGGGGGTGGATTTTCTAGGCCTTTGCTTTATTTTGTGGAGGCTGCCTGGAGGCAGGTATTGGTTGGAGAGAACTGCACCTCTCATCCTGCAGCCCAGAGAGCAAGGTGGTACCATGTCAGATGGGGCAGGTGCCAAGCAAGGCAAAATTCATCCCAGCACAAAGACACCAAGCATCATTTAGGCCCTAACATGGGGCCAATGTGGTGCTCAAAGTTCTGTACAGGACACCTGCACTTGGCACCGCAAAGCAGCAGCAAAAAGATGCTTCAATACGAGAGCAGGGGTGGGATTTCTCTGGGACAAACTAGAACCAGCAAACTGATAGACTGGTAACAAGCCAACTTGTAAATTCACTGGCAGTCCTCCAGCCCCACCACACTCCTCCTGGCAGATCAGCCTGTTAGACCCACCAGGAAAGGATCACCCTGGCTCCCGTATTATTCACAGACGCATGCACAAAGCAAACCTACCTCATCAGTAGACAGCTCCAGGAGCCCCGATATGTCATCCTCCATCTCTGACAGTGACTGATTCACAATGGCAGCTGCTTTGGCCACATCAGGGTAATAATGGTTCTGAAGAGCCTGAAACATCAAGAACAGGACACAGAGGATGACACCAATCCAGTTCTCTTCTGTCTTTGCACAGGTTGGATACTAGCCAGGAAGTCACCTCATTTCAAAGGGTGCTACCCATACTTACGTGCCTTAAAGTAAGGGGGGGTATGGGGGGATGTGGGCATGCTAGAAGGGAGGAATAGGCTGCAATTGGACCTAGACAGGTTACAGGGGTGGGCGGATGAGAACAGGATGGGTTTCAACACTGACAAGTGCAAGGTGCTGCACCTGAGGAGGAAGAACCAGCGGCACACCTAAAGGCTGGGGAACTCCCTTCTCGTCAGTGCAGAGGCAGACAAGGATCTTGGAATCGTTAGTGATGCCAAAATGCACATGAGCCAACAGTGTGGGGACGTGGTCAGGAAGGCCAAACACACCTTGTCAGGCATCCAAAGGTGCATCTCAAGCAGGTCCAAGGAGGTGATCCTCCCCCTCTATGCGACACTGGTCAGGCCACAGTTGGAGTACTGCGTCCAGTTCTGGACGCCGTGCTTCAGGAGGGATGTGGACAACTTGGAGCGGGTCCAGAGGAGGGCCACCCGCATGATCAGGGGGCAGCAGGGCAGGCCCTACGAAGAAAGGCTAAGGAACCTGAACCTGCTCAGCCTCCACAAGAGAAGGCTGAGGGGGGATCTAGTGGCCTGTTACAAACTAGTCAGAGGGGACCAGCAGGCATTGGGGGAGTCCCTGTTCCTCTGAGCACTACCAGGAGTGACTAGAAATAACGGTCACAAGCTGGCAGAGGGTAGATTCAAGCTAGACATCAGGAAGCGCTACTTCACAGTCAGGGCGGCTGGGATCTGGAACCAACTTCCAAGAGAAGTGGTGCTGGCTCCTACCCTGGGGGTCTTTAAGAGGAGGCTGGATGAACACCTTGCTGAGGTCGTTTGACCCCAGTACTTTTTCCTGCCATGGCAGGGGGTTGGATTTGATGACCTGCCCAGGTCCCTTCCGACCCTACCAACTATGAAACTATGAAAGTGGCGTTTCCCAGTGTGAAGTCACACAATAGAAAGAACAAGGGGAACAGGAGTGCACAGCACATGGCTAGTGGGAAGGGTGGTGTCCTGGACCACTCAGGCTAGTGGTGAGACTCACCTGCAGCTCCCAGAGGGAGCTCTCCAGAGCTCTGCTTTCAGACGGCTCTTCTTCCTCCATGACATAGGGATCTTCCAACAGATCTGAGACAGAGAAAAAGGAACATCTATAATGCACAACTAACAAACCTCCCCACAAGATGATACCCAAGCCCTCAAGGCAGAGAGAAAGGAAGCAATCAAAAAGCTCAGGATTGCCTACCCAACCTGCTGGGGCTGACACCTGTGATTTAAGGGGATGCCTGCCTAGTTGCAACCAGCAGACCGCACAGTGCCTTGGTCCCAAATCTTCAGAATGAAATGACTAAGTCCAGAAGGTGGCTGGCAGGGAAACAGAGGTGAGAAGCCACGATGGCTCAGAGTGAAGATGGGAGTCACGTGCTGTTCTGTCCTGTCACCTCACATGGGTCAATGCTGTTTAAACTGGGGACAGGCTGATAACAAGGATGCCAGTAGTGACAAGCACTGGCTTAGAGAAAGCTGTTCTCGCAGACTCAAAAGTACAATCTAAGAGACAGGGATCTGATGACTGAGCTCCTCCATCAGCCTTTGGCACCTACACTAATCTGCCCTTTTTAAAATAAACATTCAGGTCCTCAAATGGCAGCAGAGCACAAGGCCTTGGGATGCATGGGCACCACTCTATGCCTACTGCAGATCACAGGCCCTTTTGTACCAGACCGAGTAGTCACTACATAGGTCACTATGGCAGCTGCTAGCCATGGGCCATGCAGGAAGCCACATGTAGGGCTTCAAGGCACAGTAGCAAATAGAGAGACTGAAAGAGGTGCCAGGGGCACTCTGCACTTCAGCAGAAAGGCTAAGAGGCAGATGGCCACAGGAAGCCTGAGGAAAGCCTGAGTGGAGTACAGTCCTGGTGACAAAGGACAGATGGACTGTCAAGGCCCAGGACGCAGAACGGAGCTGGGACTTCCCCTTCCTCAGCTGACAGACCAACCCACCTGCAAATGCTCTGTAAAAGCCTGCAGGCCCCCTGCCCATGCTCCCAATTACCTTCGGGCCCACCAGGCCTGTGCACAAGAACCTTGCAAGCTGGGTGCCTCCGGAAGAGATTGCATATGAAGGGAATGACCATGAGCAGAGCCTCGGGGGGAGCGGTGAGGGCCAGCCGAGAGAGGCGCTTTATAAACGCCGCCACCAGATACGCGGGTAAATGCCTATTGAAAGTGAAGCAAGGAAAAAAGATACATGGAGTTCATCCAGGCTACGAAAACTTCCAGACTGGTATGGGCATGGGAAAGACCATCTCAAACTCTTCATGCAAAATGGTTGGGGAAGACTAAACAACAGTGCCCTCAAGTCCTTTCTCCTCCAGAACTAGGACTCTGACCCTTGAGCCTTGCAAGATATAGCCAGTTGGTCCTCAGAGGGGACTGGTCAAAAGCAGACCCCGGATAGACAGAAAAGCAAGGGGGAAAGGACTGGGCATATATCCTATGCTAGGTACTTACGACGAAGACAAAAATAAATCCATCAAACGGAAAAACCTGGCACGGTACTTCACGTGGTAGATGGAGGGGTCCAAGAGGCTGTACAGCTTTTTGTAAAAGTCAGGGTATTCCCTATATGAAAAAGAAAAGGAAAGGAAGCATAAATAAGGGAGTTTATTTGGCTTTTATTATGGCCTTGCTCAGACCAGACCCCTAATCTAAGAACTGGTTCATGTAGGTCCTTTCGAGTGAACTACCGGAGATGGAAGTTCCTCTCTGCAGCTCGGCTTTTAAAAAGAAAAGTTAAATTTTGCATGCTTGGAAGGTCTGGATCCCAGAGTTCTTGGACCAGAACCTTCACTGCCTGATATCCGTGACGATGGCACCTACTCTCAGCAACAATACAGAATCAGGCCCCCAATCCCTGATCCACTGAATGGGCACAGAAGTGACAGACAGAACACAAGCTTCTCACCCCTGAAAGCCTAGCTTGGCCATTTCCTAGAAGGGCAATTCTGAGGATCAGGAAGGCAATTAAGTTTTCACATCTCATCAATCCCTGGCCAAGCTGCAAGCACTGCCAACAGGGCAGCCAGTTGTGATAGGGGAGGTTTTTGTGCTAGAGACACCTTTTGACTAATAACTGGACAGTGCATAGCACGGTCACCAAAACATAGATTTAAGGAAAAGAAAATGTCTGCGACAGATGATCCTCCTTCATCAGCCATGAAGAAAGGGACCTTAACTTTACATCAAACTATTGCCAATATTCTATGGCAACAGCCTGAGACAAACTGGGGCATTCGTTGAAAATTAGACCAGGTTTTCAGAAGTTTAGCACCCGAGACCTGATCCAGATGACATGATGGGCTCCATCCCCCACAAAACACCACAAATTAGGGCTGATTAGCAACAGCTCAACATCCCACATGCTGAGCATCTAGTGAGGGCATTTTAGAGCACTTCCATCCCTTTTCTTTACACACACACACATGCACGTGAAAAGGAGAAACCTCAGGCAAAACATCATCCAAACAAAATCCCTTCCTTTAAATAAGACAACATTCTTTCTACTTACAGGTTATGCTGATGAATCAGAACAAATAACCCATTTAAGGCTAAAAGACTGATCGCGCCACCTGTAAGAAAGCAAAGCAGATATAAAAATGTGGCAAAAGCTGACAGTTGTCACTGATTTCTGTAGCAAGGTTTTTGGTTGTAGCTGTGTTGGTCTAACGACATTGGAACAAAGTTCTTTGCAAGCTTTCAGGCACAAGTACCCTTGTTCAGGCGTACAGGGACTCTGCTGCTCTGGAGATCTCAGAACAACAGAGCCTCCCTATGCCATTTCTGTGGCAAAACATTAAAGAAAGAGCATGACATTCAAAACACTTAAAGCTAAACAGCTTCCCCTGAAGTAAGAAAATAGTGACAACTGGCTGTAAAATTCCAAAGGACGGCAATCCAACTAAATTTCCAAAGGCTCACAGATCACTTACGACCCTGCTTCGTTATTAAAAAAAACTTTAGCCATAGTTAGAACAGGCCCAAGTAGGGCACGGGGCTGAAAGAAGCGCATACATGCTGCCCTAGTGCCCCAGGAAGGGCATCAGAAGTCCAGGGAATCTCCTCAGAAGTAGCAGGACCTCCACAGGGAAGTGGTGTATCTTGAGCCCGAACACAGCACAGCTGCAAGTCTGCACTGTTTTGCGGTGGTGTGGGCTGAATGGGGTTGATTTAAGACAGCATTACAGCCTGTCTTTTTCTAAACTTTGTCCTTAAAGGCAAAGGCAATGAATTAAAGCTGGGATCATACAACAAAGCTATTTCTTGGGAGAACAATAACAAGCACAGAGAAATATATCCGGTTTACTCTTCCTGCCCTTACCCTCCAGGGTCCTGAGAACTGCCCCAACCCCCTTCCAGCCAAAGATTATAGCACTTCTGATTTGCCACGTGGGTCCCTCCTTCAATCACTTCCCACAGAGACGGAGCACAACCAGCACACATCTACCCTGCTCAGGCTTTAGGCCTACAGTCCTTTGTCATTCTCCGAGGTGCACAGGATCCAGCATCTCTACCCACCTATGTCATAGGCTGCTGTCAGGAAGTCTATCATGAGGGTGGGTTCGTTCATGTGAGGCAGGATGGAGTCATGCAGAATCATAAGAACCTTTTTGTACAGACTGGTGGGTAGCTGTGAGGGAGGAAACATGACATTCAAACCATGGGGGCTGGGAGGAATCCTAAGGACAGCAATTTCATCAAGAGCTGCAGCAGCCAGGGGAAAATATCAGAAAGCATTGGACAGATCTGGCCTGGCTTAGAAACAATGGGCCTGATCTTTCAAGTCACTCCAGAAGACTGACCAGAACCTCCCTGAAATCTATGGGGCTCCATGCCCAAATCTGGGGGGCTCTGCACAGGGCTCCAGACTCAGAGCAACTCCTGGTATTCAGAGCTGGCTAGTATGCATTAGGGGGAAATCAGAAAGACATAAATTAGAGTGTGCCAAAGGAGCATTAAGAGAAATAAATACATAGGTCAAATATCAGGGCAGTGCAAGGTGACTTCCACCCAGCATTTAATCCCAGAGCACAGGCAACAGTGAATTTGCCTGCTTCAATCTACTGTCTTCTGAGCATCCACTCCAGGGTTAAGCTGTACAGAGGGTGTGTAAAGATTTCCAGGCCTGAATTGCAGCAGATGAAAAAACAACAGGAGACAGCAAATGAATTCACCACTCACCTTGTATTTCAGGAAGACCAGCCACATCCTCTCAAAGGCCCGCTTGTGCTCCTTAAAACAAGGATGAGCAAACCATAAGCTCAGAGAACTGACCAGGACAAGGTACAACTTTGCCAGCCCCTCAAACAACGGGTTACCTTGAGCTTTGACACCTTCCATTCCTCCAGGTGATCTGTTTAAAGATGAAAGCAAAACAAGTTTAAGGTTCATTTGAAAGGGCAAGTAATGAAGAAAAAACACCCCCAGCTGTTCCCTTTGAAATAGCTGCATGCTGATGATCACAGTCGGCCATTGTCAATGGAGTGAATTTAAGTTCCATTTCAGTCGAAATCTAAATGGGGCTGTGTGAGGCAAGGTGTTCCCAGGCAAGCTCAAGCAGAGTAATTAAACAGCAAAAGACTCTCTCCTGCTGCTGCAGTTTGATCTAATATATAGAGAAAATAAATTTAGCTTCTGAGTTATTCAGCTGCTACGGTTTGTTAAAGCCATCTGCGTTAAGAAGCAGTGGATGAAAAGGGAAGATAACATGCCAACTGAATGGACCAAAACCAGCCGCATGCCAGTCTGGAGCTGATAATTTTGAACCAGATTGATGCATCTAAATCCTGTATGACATTTCTTACTCCAGCTCACACACCACCCATCAGACTTTTACTATCCCCAAAAGTGGCTAAAAATGATGGCTCTGAGAGGCAGTGCAGGGCAGAAAAGTGGAGGGCTCTCAAAAGCATATAAAAAGAACTGCATCCCCTAATTCAAAGCATGGAGAAAGACAAGTATCAGAAAATACTAACAGAAGTCAATACTCTGATGTGCAGGGTAAAAACCTGAGTATGCTTTCTCTCTTATATGTAAAACATCCCAGTAATAGCAACTAACCTTGCTTCACCATAAAATTGACAAGCTCAGTCTCTCTGCTCGGCATGCTAATGGATGAAATGAGGGAAAATACATTTTGCTGGTACACGGGCAGTGGAATCTAGGAAGGGAAAGAAAAGGATGTACAGAGGTTAATTATACAAAGAATCCCAGGGCACATTCATGCACTTTATGTGCAGTGACAGGATTTACCTAGACAAAAATATTAAAGCAAAGACCTGGAGTTATACCAGGCACAGACCAGCACTGGCAGGGTCTTAATTAACACTCCCATTCTCGAGTTTTATAGTCTATATAGTCTCATCTCTGATTCTGCAAATCAAAAACCTTGCTGATGACATCAGAGAAAGCAAACTAACTATATGTTCATCCATTAGAGACAGCAGAATCAAAAGCTTTCCTCTGCCCCGACCAAATGTAAAGGTCAGGGTAAAGCAGAAACCAGAGCCTCATCAATGAGCTTCTGTAAAGCTAAATCACAGACCCGCCTTTGGCCAGTCCTAGCTAATCCTGAGGGCAGCTCTCTGCAAAACTGGGTCAGACAAATAAAAAAGAGTGGCAGTGTCTCAGCACATGGAAGCTAGCACACACATCTGCCTGTTTTAGATCCTAGCGCTCAGATACCACCACTGTGCAGCAGAGGAGCCTTCCCAGGTACAGGTGGCGATACCCACACTGTCCGCTAGTGGTGGTTTCCACAGTGAGGGTCTCCCAGGCCCACCGTGGCCGCAATACCCCATTACCTCCTTAGTCTTCTGCATGACTTGCCCAATATTTTCAGTCACTGCCTTCATCACGAAGTACCGGACATCATCATACTCCAGATATTCCTGGAAGCGTGAGATCAGGAGCGAGGAATCCTCTTCGCAGGGAATTAAGCTCTCCACCACCAGCTAGCAAAGGGGGTTAATTAAAAAGAAAAAAGCAGCAAGTCAGCATCTAATGCACACTAGTAGCCCTGGAGAGATATTTGATTGGCTGGAACCTAATTTAGACCTTTAGCATTTCCCCAAACATGAGGAAGTTGGTGTCTAAGCTTTCTGCTTCAGAGTCTGAGCATGAACGCAGGCTCCCTCCGTCTGGGCTTGGCACATGACAATGTGTCTGACAGTGGTGACAGCTCCCAAGCCCCAAAACTTACTTTTAAAAGCTCACGAGGAAAAATGAAACTGCCTTTCCACTCCGCTTTGACCAGCGGGTACTCCCCTTCCACCTCCACGAACTTCATCAGGGTGCAGAGTGACGTTTCCTTTCAAGGAGACAAAAGGAAGGTTTTCAGAGACACAGTAAATGCTTCAGAGCTGCTCATCGTACTTGGATTCGGTCCCTTTAGCATGGGGGCAGGCGTGCTGGCTACAGACACCAGTGCGAGAGGTGCTGTCTTGGGGAGGGGGCTCACGGGGTAGGAAGGATAAAAAAAACTAGTACGTCAGGCAGCACAGGCATTATTAAGAGCACACCCTATTGCTTGCCAGTCTCACCCTGAAGACAGCAACTCCAGCAGACCCATTTACCATGGACGCACACCTTGCTGGGGTTATTTGACCCCAGCAGTCTTTTCTGCCCAGAGTAGGCGGTTGGACCCGATGATCTCACGAGGTCCCTTCCAGCCCTAAACTTCCGTGAATCACAGTTGGACACCGGTAGAAGATGGACGAGGACGTTCGTCTTGTGCGACACAAATGGCACCTTCCCTTTCCTGTGCTCCTTTGTGGCAGTTCAGTCAGATTCATCAAGGGATTCTTGGAGGAAAGGGGCACCGGGAGTGAGGGGCACGGGCTCCGAATTACAACTTCCTCAACCTCAAGTGCTGGGGGCTCGGAAGTGAGAGAGGAAAAATCCCTGGTCCCACCCAACTCGCTCTCCCTGCCAGCAGCCACTCTGACCCCGTGCAACAGGAGACCAGGCAAGATGGACCTATGGTCTGACTCACTCCACGGCAACCAGAGATGTGGGTTTTCTGGAAAATTTTGAACGGGAAAATTCCACAAAATTTTCCAATGTCCCAAATAGAGCGTGATCCGATTTACCATGTTTATTTGACTTACACGTAGTAAACTAAACTAAAAAAGTACCCTCATGTTAATTTTCTGTCCCAATAGCCAAGTATTTTATGTCCCAATAGCCAAACAAGTATTTGAACTGAAATATTTGATTAGGAAAAAAATTAAATGCAGCACACTTAATGTGGTTTAAACATCGTCTTCAAACAAATTCAAAGCTTTATGCGGACAGAAATTATTTTGATCGGGATGCTTGTAAAAATGTAAAGACAATACACAATAGCACGTGCGTCCCTTACATTGTTTAAGAAAAAAAAATGAAGGTGCTGAAAACCACTGACACTAATTTTAGCACACCCAAAGAACTGTGCATGATATGCTGTGCTTTAGTTTTGATTTGACCAATTAGGTGAATTCATAACTTGATTTTTGGTTTGGATTATTATGCAAGTGTAATGACCCTCCTGTTTACACATCAATAAAACACACAGGTGCTCCCTCACACACTTCCTGGGGATAATCTCCTGAAAAACCTGCAATCCAACTCCGAAATGAATGACAACTTTGAAACTACCACAGCTTGCCTAAGGTTGTGTTGGCATCCATTCATCGCTACAAACAAATCCAATGAAACAATGAATGTTTAGAAACGGAAGATTTCCCACGGAAAAATAAAATCTCTGACATTTTCCGTTCGGGAAAATTTTCCGCCCCACATCTCTGAGGGCAACTCCCGCAGCCTCAGAAAGGATGAAAAGGAGAAGGCAGGTTAAAAAGGAGATTTTCCTTTTTAATTCCTTCTTGATTCGGGTGGCCCATCATAGAGGGCAGTGTGGTTGTCCTCTGTTGATACAAAACATGACGCCCTTTATGTCCTGTTTGTCTCTTGGAAGAAGGGACCCGTGCGCCTTCCTGTCTTCAAGAGAAAGCCCTGCCGGATTCGCTGGGACCGGCCGAGGGGGCTCCCGCGTTGGCTTTGCACAAAGGCATCCCGCGCGTTTGCACAAAGGCATTCGGGGAGCGGAGAAAAGCGTTGCACGCTGTCGTCTTAACGGCTTACCTTGACCTCAAAGGAGGGGTGTCCCATGAGCTCGGCCAAGCAGCAGACGCAGCTGCGGTAGCGATGCCTCATCCAGATCTTGTACTGCTCCTCCGCGCTGCAGCCATCTGCGGGCAAAGCGAGCACACGGGCTTTTTAGCCTCGGGTCCCTGCCCAGGGCTTGCGGGGCAGGGGGCTGAAGTGGGAAAAGACAAGGGGGTGTCCCACCCCGGGCTCCCCCCGCGGGGCACGGACCGGGCAGCGGGGCGTCCTCCGGGGGCAGGGCGCCGGCCAGCAAGTCGCCGCGCCGCAGCAGCGCGGGGAAGAGGCGGGCGCAGGCCCGCAGCGC
>NW_005841873.1:1180517-1188043 GCF_000455745.1 Alligator sinensis
CTCCTCGCAGCCCGCTGCCATGGCCCGGCCCGGCCCACGTGGCGCGCGCCGGAAGCCCCCGACTTCCGCATCCGCTTCCGCTTCCCCTGGTGCTCGGCGCAGGGGCCTGGAGCCAGCCCGGGGGAGGGGAAGGACAGCATGGGAAGAAGGGAGATTAAAAAGGGAGATCTTCCTTTTTAGTTCGCGCTTCATTAGAGTGGCCCAGCGCAGGAGACAACGCGGTTGTCCTCTGTTGAGATGAAACCCGACGCCTTTATGTCCTCTGTTTTCTCTTGGAAGAAGGGAGAAAAAAAGAGGAAGAGAAGGAGGTAATAGAGAGCTATTTTATCTGGAAAAAAAAAAATAGAGGACGTAAAGGCGTCGGGTTTCGTATCAATAGAGAACAACCCAAGAGAAAAAGAGGATATAAAAAGGCATCGGGTTTCATATCAATAGAGGATATAAAGGTACAGGGTTTCGTATCAATAGACAACAACCGAAGAGAAAGAAGAGAGGATGTAAAGGCACAGGGGTTCGTATGGACAGAGGAGCAGAAATCTGGAATGTCCCCTATGACGGCCGCCCTATTCTCAATACACGCGTCTTGCTTAAAATATAGGGATAAGTCACGATGCATCCCGAAGCTGCAGGGCTGCGTACCCACGGGGTAGCAAGGACAGAAGATGGACGGTAATGTTTAAAAGGGACACAAAACGGGGAGGGAGAGGAGGATTCAACCAAAAAGAAAACCCATTTTCGGAAGCAGAACGTTACGATTTCCAGCAAAGTTGGGCTAATAAAAGACATCCATCCACCCAAAGAACCATGTCTGCCTGCATCCTTAGACCAACACGGCTACAACTTACACCCCGGCATTAGATGCATTAATGCAGGTGTACATGCCCCCCGAGCATGGCTAAAATTCCTCCCTGACCCTAAATTTTGCATGGGTCTGGCCCTAAGCAGAGGGGCACCACCCTCTAGCTAGGAACCTGGGGCTTGATGTCTGCCTGTGCCCTTGGACCAACACAGCTACAACCTACATCCCAGCATTAGATGCATTAATGCAGGTGTAGATGCCCCAAGACCATGGGGTAAAATTCCTTCTTGATCCTAAATTTGGCATGGGTCTGGCCCTGAGCAGAGGGACACCACCTTCTAGCTAGGAACCTGGGGCTTGAAGTCTGCCTCTGTACTTAGATGAACACAGCTACAAGCTACACCTCAGCATCAGATGCAACTTTGTACCAACCTGACCAAGGGGTAAAATTCCTTCCAGACCCTAAAATTTGGCATGGGTCAGCCCCTGAGCAGAGAAGGGGCACCCCACCTCTAGCCAGGGGGGTGTTGAAGTCTGCCTCTGTCCAACCAACACGGCTACATCCTATACCCCAGCATCAGATGCATTAATGCAGGTGTAGATGCCCCCAGACCATGGGTAAAATTCCTTCCTGACCCTAAATTCCTGCCCAAAAGTTTGCAATTAATTTTATTTTCTTTTTGCAAAAAACTTCTATTAGACCAACTAGATATCACCACGAGTTCCGATTCCTTTTGACCCTAAATTTGCCATGCGTCTGCCCCGGAATGGAGGGACACAACCCTTTAGCCAGGAAGCTAAGGGTTAAAGTCTACCTATGTCCTTAGACCAACACAGCTACAATTTACACCCCTGTAACAATTTCCATGCGTCTTTTTCTCCTAAAGTTTTGCGGCCCAAGTCAAATCAATCTGTTCCACCCGGGAGAGCCTGCTGTATCCTCGTGCGGTGCTGGTTGCAGACAGGCTTTTGTTTGCCAGCAGCTCAATGCAACAGAAGGAAAAGAAAAGGGAACTCCCACAGTTCGATGCAGCGCGTTATTCAAAGCAATACGACAAATGGAGGTGGAGGAAGAGGCCACGCTTGATCAGGATCTAAAATACCCACCTGAAGATACATTCGTCACGAGCTTTAGTAAAAGAATAGTGCAAAAGTTAGATCTTATTCTTTACACAATTGCAGGATTAGTTGTAGATTTAAATTTCCTGTTCCCCCCTGTGCTCACCCCTCAAAGCTGAAAGCCAAGTAGAAAGTACCGAACATTCAAACGTGTCGCAAGAGAAGGAAACGAGCATATAAAACTTCATCTGTTTTGAGATCTTCCTACCTGAAAGTCCCGTGAGAAACAGCACGGAGAAACCAACAGAACAATGTTTCCATAAAAATGGGCTACACTTTAATACACATCTACTATCAACACAGCATTTATTCAGTTCATGCCTAGAATATCTATTATCTTAAAGTGAAGTATGAGAGCGAGGGCACAGGTCAGCTGCTTCAGGAAACTGTACACAAAACTACTAACAAACATTTTAAAAGACTTACAAAAATGGAGAATGAAACATGGTTCTTCTTAATTACACGTACTTACAAGGTTTCACATTTATTGGCTAAACTCTGCAGGGAGCACTTCAAATAGAAAGGAGTTCTGATGGATGGTCACCGCAAGTGAGCGCTACATGCAGCTGTCAGACAGGTGGAAATACTCTGCTATGCTCGCCACACATCAACTGTCTGTGTGGCTTTGCAATGGACAATAAACACTCATCCACATTATAGCAAAGGATTGCACTTGCTCATTGGCAATTATACAATACGCTAACATAGATGAATTAGACTGACACTGAAGGGATCCACGGTTTGGTTTTCATGAAGCTGGGCAGAAGTTATGACGTCTGCAGACGAGGAGAGTCTCTGTCGGAGTGGAACGTGCCTCGGGTGAAATGTTTTTCTGACCCACTAAAATGCTTGGAGAGTTTCCCCGTGTTGAAATGTTCACCAGCAAAACCCTTCAATTTAAAAACAATGGAGGCGATTTGTCTTGGTTGGAATGAGGATCTGCGGAGAACCTGCTGCTTGCCTCACCGGGGGGCTCGGCAAACATGAAATACTGCTTTTCCCTGCTTATTGCAATTGAATTACTAGTTCAGCTCGGTTTGGTGGGTGCCTTTAATCTGACTGTAGGTGTCCTCATTTGCACCTTTGCTTGCTGATTTGGTGCTTCCGAGGTTAGCGGGGCCTGGACTGGGTTCGGCACGCCAGAGGCTTGGATTTGGGGAGAAGCAGTTGTCACAACTTGCTGCTGTATCAGCTTCTGCTGCACCACTTGAGCTGTTGCAGTTGTTGCAGGGATCACCTGAACCTGTTGCTGGCCTGCAGTGGTCTGAGACAGCGTCACGGTTTGGGGCTGTGCCTGAACCTATGCACAGAGGATGAGAGGACAGATAGAAAGATGGTTCAGAATTAAAAGCAAAATTCATTAATTCTCTCTATTGTAGGGTAGCTTCAGCTGTAACGGCCTTCCTCGACAGCAGCATGAGGAAGGAAGAAACAAATCCAGGCTGCAGAAGAATGCCCGAGTCTCACTGGGAGTGGGGCAGCTCCCTGTCAGTCAAAGAGGAAGCCCGGCCACTGTGGAGTGCCATGCTAAGGGTACAGGTAAGACAGACTTTCAAAGCAGTATTTTCAAGCTGGTCAAAACTCTCTCCCACTGATACTCACGGTAAAGCAACCACCAGTCTAATGAAAGCAGAACAAAGCCAACCTCCATCTCTTATGAAAACCCTACCCAGAATGCCGATGGCTGCTGAAAAAGAATCAAAGAGTATGGACAGACAAAAAGCTGCCCTTAAAAGGGGCGGGGGGAGCTGCTGCTCAAGTGTATATCGCCTGTTATACTGTAACTGTTATGTCACACAATCCAGTAGTGATCAAAGTGGAAATCAATTGCCCAAACTGCAACACTAATTTGGACCCTGAATGAAACTGGGGCAAGTTGCAGTGGCTTTTTACCCTCGTATCACTGCAGAACCATGCAGGTGTAATAGTGGCATTCAAACAGCTTATATTGGTATCCTTTGATATTGGCCATTACATTTTTCTGTACCCGAAGCCTTATTTATTACTACTGTTCTGAAAGACATTATTGTATGTAAATAATTCCAAGCAAACTATCAGTTACTAAGGTTTTACGTTCTCTTTTCTCTGTCTCACTCTTCTTTGTCCGTGCCCATCCATGCTGTACTGAATGCTTAGGACAGCTAGCGCATTGTTCAGTCTTCTGGGAAACTTCTCTTGCATTTTGGGTACTAGGAAATAACTAACCAAACTTGTAAGTTAGTACAATATCCCACTTGTTTTAATAATCTCTTTCCCCTTTGTACTAAAAGAAGTCAGACACTCGACTGTTCAGTTCTCTTCTGGGTCATCCACCAGCTTTGGTTACAGAGTATGAAGAGGAAGCACAACTTTTTGCAGCTCAAGAGAAGACGAGAGAAGCTGGCTGCAGTCTATCAAGTGCAATAGAAAGATATTATCCCAGTACCTACAACTGAAGTTAGCAAGCACAGAAAGAAACTAGCAGTTGACCCAGTAGCTGCAGTTTTAATTTCTATAGAAGCTGATAAAAATGCTAAAATAGTTAACAAATAAGGCATATTGTACATGGGAAAGAAAATAAATATACTTCTCCAAATGAAAAACAAAGTCTGCGACAGAGAGCGTATCTCCGGCTGGGCCCTCACCTGCTGGGAAACCGAAACCATCTGCTGAATATTGGCGACAGTAGCCTGTTGCTGCACCACTTGTGGAATCTTTGCAACCTTAAATATTGTGAAATAAACAGTTGCTTATTAAAGGGGGGTGGAAAAACCAATACCCTGCAAAAATCTCTCAGCACCCTGTGAAACGGCTGGTGATGGGTTTGGCACAACCCATCTATTCTAGTTTCTTTTAAACTGCAATATTATTTCAAAGACACTGTCCTTTGCAACCCCCCAAACTACTGGCTCCAACACGGCACTACCTGACTGGGTGGTGTTTTCCTTTCATCAAAAGCTTTTGTGCCATCTTCAAGGAAATCTTTCTGGGACCTAAACTGTAAATTTATCCTGCATCTATAGGACACACCTTCCAACCAATTAACAGGATTAGCTGGGCCTTTGTTGCTTGATAGGAAAGTAAGGCTTCCATTATTTGATCTCCTTGTTCTTCCCCTTGGGTTAGACAGACTATGTCTAGAGGACAGCAAGACATAGTTGCCTGCTGCCCCTCCTGCAACTAATGTGGCAGCAGCAAGAGCACTGGCTGCACTCCTTCCTTTCCATTTGTGGGGTACATAGTTAAGAGCAGGCTGCTTGATGGAAAGGGGTGAGATAAATTTAATCTCCAAGAGGAAAGAGAGAGCAGGGGAGGAATCCTGGCCCTCAGGTCACAACTTGGCTTCTCATCTGCTCCTGGGGCACAGGACCCAAATGAGGGTAGACTAGAACACCGTTTCTCAGCTGGTGGGTCTCAAGAATATATGAAAGCGTTGTGGATAAACGTTAAAAATGGATTTTCCTTTTAAAGGACAAAAAATGTTGGAAACGACAGATTTCCTCTTGCAGGTTGGCAGAGCTCCAGCCTGCAAGGAGCTGCTTGGGGCTGGGGGGAGCAGGAGGAGGGCAATCAGGCAGGGGGCCGTACACATGGCAGCCAGGCAGCGTCAAGAACAGCTCCTATAGTTCCCCACAGAAAAGTGTAAGGTGTGTGGGGGGGGTACAGCCTGGGTGGGGGGTTGGGCAGGGCACAAGTAATGTATCGGGGGGGTATCCCCCCCTGATTTATGCACCCACAGTGGGAACAGGGCTGCAGCCTGGCTGGACCAGCATGGACAGGAGCCACCTCTGGGGCCCAGTAGGCAGGACCCAGTGCCGGAGGGTAGAGCAGGGCACTGCCACCACTGCTCCACTCAGGCCGTCTGTGTTGCCTCCCAACCCACCTCCCCTCTGGGGTAGAGGTGTGGCCTGAGTGCAGCAGCGGTGGTCAGGCTATGGTGGCTGGGTAGAGCCACAGCCTAGTGCACAAGCAGCTGGCAGCAAAAGGAGGTGAGGGCAGCATAGCCGCCCCCACCTTATTTCTCATGCTGCTGATGGCGCTGGAAGGGGGGAGAAAGTAGCAGTAGCAGTAGCAACAAGTCTCACCGCCCTGCTCTGCCCTCCCATGCCAGGTCCCACCCACTGGGCTGTGGAGGCAGCTCCTGCCCATGCCAGTCTGACCAGGTTGCAGCCCCATACCTGCTATGGGCGCACAAGTCTGGCGGGGGCATATGCCCCCCCATGCCCTAGCCTCTCCCCACAACATGCTGTGGGGCTGGGGGCTGTTTACCGGGTCAAGACTGGTCGTCGATGTTTACAAATGGGTCCTGGTAAAAAAAGAAAAGGTTGAGAACCACTGGACTAGAACGTTGCAAATGTCCATTACGCTTCAAGTCAGTTTTTGTGCATGCACACCTGGCAGTGCAGCTGGAGGATGTAGAGCTACAGATATGAACACGATTCTTCTAAACCATTTTGTTTAGCAGAGAGCCACACAGATTAGCTGTTTGTCTGATCTGGCTGCATTGCAACAAGTGATATTTACTACTTTCTGATCCCAGAATATAACTTGAGGGGAAGAAGTTGTGTTACCTGTACCTGTATCTGTGCCTGCACTTGTTGGGTTCCACCGGGTTTTTGGGCCTGGGAAATAGGAGTTGTTAGGAACTGGGTTTTAATGGCTGGCTGTGTAGTATAGGTTACTTTCTGCTGCTGCGATGTCTGCTGTTGAGCTTGGACAGTCACTTGCTGAGCATTTATCTGAAGCAGAAAAATAGAACATCAGTGATGACTAGAACATACTCTGAAGAATAAAAAGATTCCTGAGGAGTTTGTCTCAAGAATCTAAATGTAACTGGTGATTACTTCAGGGTTTATCCAGCATATGAACACTGGAAAAAAAGCCTTTATGCTCAGAAGAGAGAAAAATTTTGACACAGGCTCGAAACAGCACTTGTTTTGGGGTTTTTTTTAAATCAGCTTCAGCTTGAAAAGGCTACCAGTGTAACCTTCTCAGAGAACTCCTAAGTGTCTGAAGAGATTTATAATAACAGTACTATAGGGTTGTAGGCCAATCTCCTGAGGAGATCTACTGAGACCCACCCATAGCAATTTTTGGCTAAGTCTGAAAGCCTGAGCGCAATTTAGCAAAGCCAATAGCTGACTAACAACAGCCACAGATGCTGTCACAGAAGCACAAGGCAACAGCAAACATGGGGAAATACCTTTTGCTGCACAGTAGCTTGACCTTGTGCAACCTGGGGCTGGATGGCTTTCTGCTGCTGGGCCGGCTGATGATGCTTGAGTTTCAAGAGCTGTTGGACATGGAGGGGCTGTGCCATCACGGTCTGCCCTCCTGCCATTTACAAACACAATCAGAATGTACAAGGAAGACCTGTAATGCCCCCCCATCCCCATTCTTAAACGGGACCACAGAACAGGACCACAGAACTCCAGAAACCCACAGGTCCTGAAAATACTTTCAACTCATTTTTAAAATGAGACTTGAGAGTTGATTTTAAGCGGTGTCCCTTTACAATCTGATGAGCGAGAAGGGCTCGCATGGTGTTCCAAAGAAAGTGGCTGTAGTACCTGCAGCTTTCTGCGGTTGCCCAATAGCAACACTAATGCCAGCGACCGTAACAGGGAGC
>NW_005841873.1:1188074-1204217 GCF_000455745.1 Alligator sinensis
CCGGCGGATGACACGACGGCAGCTGGAACCGACACCACTGGAGGCTTCGCTAAAGCTACCTGTGCCGCCTGAGGTGTTTGGGCCTGGATCTGTCCTTGTGCTTGAAGCTGGGAAGCAGGAACACGAGTCTAAGCAGTAAGGAATCAGGATTATTGTACTGACACAAAGAACAATTGGGCTATTTCACTAGGTTATTGCAATGTGATACCTATATGGTCAGAAACAAAGGGCCTGTCATATTCATACTAAGGCCCTTTACACTGCTCTAAAAGTGCAGAAGGGCCTTTCAAGTGGACACGGATTAACGTTTATACTCACTTGAAGTCCCTTTTATGCTGTCAGAGCAATGTAAAAAAGCTTTGCCATCAACAAGTATCAGCCAGCGTAAAAGCATCTTTAGCAGAATCAAGGACAACTTACAAGACGAGCAACTTGAAGGTTCGCCACGGTGGTGCCAGTAAGAACAGCTCCAGGCCTTGGTGCCGTCACAGCAGTGAGTTGTTGCGTTTGCTGCTGTTGCTGCACTTGCACTTGTGTGGTTTGTTGTTGGGTCCCTGGCTGGGCCTGCTGCTGTGCTGCTTGTTGCTGAGGAAGCTGCAGTTTCTGCTTCTGTAACTTGATCAGCTGCTCCTGAAAAACAAGTGTTTCTATCATGTTTAAATTTTTTATGGCTTTCAGAGTAGGAGTGGAGCTGCAATGGCAAGCCAGGAGACTTCCCTACTAGGTCTGAACTAGACTATATAACTAAGAATGTGGCTCTCTGGTGGTATGGATCTCCAGAGAACAGACTACGTTCAATGTTTGCACTTTGATTTACTTAAAAAAAAACACACTAAACCAACATGAATACGCTCGCTTGCTCTGTATTTCATAAAAGCTTAGTCTCAGCAGTAAGGAATGTAAGAAAGACTTGCAGTTCTTTCTACTCTAAAAACATAGGCTACTGCAGACTCCATTAATGAGTGCTTCAAGTAACAGCAAAGAGCAGCTTCTCTCTTGTCTTAAGAATATGTCACTCACCTGTGATAACTTCCCCACTGTTTTTATTTGAGCTGGAGACTGGGTTTGAGCCTGGGCTTGAATCTGGGGGACTTGCACCTGAGCAGCTTGCTGCTGCTGTTGCCTGAGAAGCTGGAAATGGGCAGGGGTGATTGTTTTGCCAGAGAGCTGAACCGTTGGGGTAGCTGTATACAGAGCAAAAGGGAGAGAGAAAGGTCAGCCATTTGATGAAACTCATCAACTTCACTTAAAAAGTTCAAGTACCTTTGCTAAACACAACCTTTTCCTGCCTAATCGGGTCAAAAGTGGATTTGGGGTTGAGTTAAAGGAAATGAGATATGCTTTGGAGGCCCAAATGGACCATGGAAGCAGGGATGACTGATGATCACTGTCGGAACAAGACAAATAGCTAATCTGTGTGGCTTTCTGCTAAACAAAACTATTAGAAGAATCATGTTCCTACCCATAGCTGTACATCAACTTGTTGCTCTACGTACTACTTTACTGATGCAGAAATAAAGTGCTGGCTGCTAGAGGTCAAATAAGGTTATGCCCTCTAAGTCCCCTTAAAGAGTATATGGTTCCTGAATAAATTAAAACCCAAAACAAATACGTACTTATGCATCGCAAATAAATGCAATTTTGTACTAATAATATACTTCACGTATTTAATATCTTTTATTTTAACAGCTTCACAAATTTCTGTTCAGCTTCACATCAGTTGTTTCTATGCCTCAGACATCCCCTCTTCTAATCACTAAGATGTAATCCCTCCAAGGAGCTGCATGCATCCTGAAATTGTGTTGCTGCTCTTGCTGATAATTCATAACTACTGATCATCATATATAATTACCAGGGATTCTGGTTTTCTCTAATTTAAAAAAATCCCCAATTTTTGGTTTAAAAAAAAGTAACCCCAAATCCTCATTCTTCTGTGATTTAAATGAGACACCACTTATAGATATATCTATATAGTTATATATCTATAGTGGTGTTTCATCTTAAAGTGATGTCATTTAAATCGTGAAAAACGTGGATTTGGGGTTACTTTTTTAACCAAAAATTGGGGATTTTTTTTAAATCAGAGAAAACCAGGATCCCTGAGCATTACATACACAGAGACATGTTCAGTACTGCATATTCAGTAATGCTTAATGCGGGAACACATAATAGTTCCCTTAAGGACAACCATGTCAAATGTTTAATTGGACTACTAACAAATTCCTAGTACTCAGGGGCCATGAAGTTCACATTAGCTAGGATACTTTATGTACCCTATGAAGAATTAAACCACTGATTATTACCTGGTGTAACCTGAGTCACGAGGGACCGCGTCTGGGTCTGTACTGGAGTGAGATTAGTAGTTACCACTGCTGATGCTGTCACAGATGTTACTGCTCGAACACCTGGCGTAGTTGCTATGGTGACCAGTTCAGCTGAAGCAGCAGGTGCTGCTGCTGTTCGCTGTTGAGTATGTACCACTTGTGCAGTAGCTGTACCTCCAGAAGTCTAAGGAAAAAGGAAGTCATCACTCTTCGCTGCTTTCAGACTAGATTTAAAACACTGGAACCTTTATATTTTAACCAGAGACAGAGAGGAAAATACATTTATATCTTCTTAGCCTCTCTCTCTCTCTGCTCAGATACTTAAGGAAATCTAATCAATGGCACATCACCTCACCAAGCACTCTCTTAACTACACTGTTGATGTCTGAATGTCCCTCTCTTCCCGCTCCTTGGTTTTAGCTACATCATCTATATTCCTGTATATTTCAAAAACAGAATAATTAATTACCAGCATAAGGAACAATCACAAACTGGCAGAGGTAAAGCCAAGATGATTGAAAAGCCCTAATTCAGCTCTAAATGAGCCTGTGTGTCCAAGCACCACTTATAACAGTGCCAGGTGCTGTGCATTATGTTCTGATTAGGCATACCACAGCTTTGTTTTGAAGGGATTTTACTGAGATTGGTATATATGAAGAAACTGAAGTTACCACTGGGGGGAAAGTCTGATATACAGAAACCTGGCCTAAACATCATATACTAGACAATGACCGAGATGCTGCAAGACAGAAATCAACTGATACAACAGGTGCAAAAAAGTACTCACAGTCAGGGTTCCAGGAATGACTGGTGAAGCCAGACGTTTATTGATCGGCTGGAAGGTAGCAGCAGAGACTCCAGCAACTGTATTCACTATAACGTTCCCACTCACTGTGGCTAAAAATAAACTCAAATTAAACATGAGGCTGGAGGGAGGGTGGGGAAGACATTTCTATATTTGCTCCCCTATCCCCAAGGCTCCACTATAAAGCATCTTACCAGTCTGTATACTTGTCCCAGGAACTGCTGTTTTGATTGTACCAGCCTGTTTAGAAGACAATTCAGATAATGTATTCAGGGAAAACAAAGACTAAAAGTTCTTAAACCACTTTATTGCTTAATGCAATGACCTGTCTTACTGTGGAAATGAGGCACTGACAAAAAATATAAAAAAAAGTCTTATGGTAAAGTGCACAGCTACTTAAGCGCTATTAAGTACTTACAGTACTTAAGTATGTACTCTCTGAATTGCACATGTACGGCTATTTATGCATATATTAAACTCTCTATAAAAGCTACAGCACTTCGGCTCTTCTCTAATAAAGTTAAAATCACAACCAGCTGCATACTAAGATATAAAAGCTCTTTAGCCTTAAAAACAGGCCCCCAACCTGTTTTTGTGAGCATCAGCACAGACCCTAAAAACACATTCACAGTCCCAATGAAGTCAAGAAGGGACCACCCAAAAGCTGGTACAATCCAACTGTGGGATTTACAGTGAGCTATAACAGCTCACCCAAATCTTTTGGTTTAAATCTCCTTAATAGAAATTCTTGGCACAATGACTCTTAACTATTTCATTCAATTGGGATATATCTGGCTTACTGTCTCTGCAGCTTAACAAGTGTCAACTAGCTAATTAGCTCTGTAACCAGAACTCCTCACATCTTAAATAATATAACTGTTTTGAGTTGCATGTCATTATGAAACTCTCAAAGAATGCCAACTTATGACTGGAGAACCTCTAAATCATTTGGGAAGCTTCTGAATGGCTGCCTTTAGGCTAAGAAACAAGAGTTTCACAGAGGAAATACATCTCCATATTCCTCCACAGAAAAAGGGATTTTTAAAATAACTGAAGCGCCTATCTGTCACTCTACTCCCCAAATTACCAGTGTAAATGTTTTTCAGTTACTGTTGGGGAAGATAATGTTGTACCAGCTGAGAGCTTTGCTGTTTTCCTCCTACAAAGGACCAAAGCTGACTATGTCAAGTCTAGTATACATTTCCCTAGTGAAGGAGGAAGGGAAAACCAAGATACCCAGCATATCCAGGAAATTAATGATGAGGCTGTGACTATCGAGTCAGAATTTCTCCCCTTCACGACAGAGAGTGTATGCATGGATTATGCACCCCCAAGAAGCGAAGTCCCTGCTTCAGAAGCAGCGAGCCTTTCCTTCCTTACCAATACTGCCGTGTTGGCCACAGTAGTTACTGCAGTCTGCACCACTGCCTGTGGCTGCTGAACTACCTGTGCTTGAGCCTGTGGTTGAGGCTGGGCTTGTGCTTGCTGTACAGCTGGCTGCTGTGCTTGCTGCTGGCCGGTCTGCTGCTGCTGCTGTTGCGGCTGTGGCCCTGTCTGCTGCTGTGCCCTCTGTTGTTCGGCCAAAGCCTGAAGAATCACAAGCAAAAGGGTTCCTGTGTTTTTCAAAGCAGTGGATGCAAGAACCCTGGTAATCAACCTCATCTCAAGAGATAACCATCAATACCCAGGCAGACTCGACATGCAAAGCATGCCCTTATTAGTACGGAAGGCAATTCTTTCTGGATGATAAATAACTGGGGCCAAAGGAGAGAGATGGGTAAAATGAGGAAGTTGGCTAACTGTGTCCCCCAAAAATGAGTCCTATGTGCTTGTGAATACCCTGACATCGTGACAGGCCCATTGAGAACATCCTGCTTCAGGAAACAGATGCTCAAACCCCATTAAGGCTGGAATGCTGCAAATGTTGGCCATTGTGGTGACAAATTTCTAAGGCTTAGCTCATGTCACTGCTCCACAATTTATTTTAACACAATTCTGTTTCCTTACCAGCCTTTGCATTTCAACTTTATTTATAGTACCAGAACAGGTAGGCTGCTACTACTGCAGCATGGGAGCAAACAGGAAAAGACTGAGACACAAACCATACCTTTTTCTCTTTTGCAATACGCTCTGCTCGGAGGGAGGCAACCTGAATCGGAGGAAGTGGCTTATCATAGTTGATTCCACTAGAAATTAAAGCAATAAAAGAATTTAGAAAATAAGCATTAAAAAAATTCCAGCTTTTAATCCATTTAAGACATATAAATACGAGTTCTTACCTTTCTGCAAGCACTGAAGCATGTTTTGGATTCTTCTGGAAAGGATTCATGCCAAGTCTGAAATTAGTCAGAATTAAGGTATTGGAGGGAGAGAACTTTAATGACAATATTTACTGTGTGCACTTTTGCAAGATGTTGCTTTGTAATTCTGGTGATGTTTGCTGGATGAATGGATGGATGGATGGATATTTTATATAAAAATACTTGGCAGGTAACTACAGGTGGAACTGTACTCCAGTGGCTTCAGGATTTTTGTAACTCATGCAATTGAAAAACGGAATGCAAGGTGAAGATGTTTCTTTCTGAGTACGTCTCTGCCCAAAAAATGAATGTTAATAAGAAAAGTATGTGGCTGTGATGATGGACCGCCATCCTAACAACAGAGTTAGATGGAATAGTGCCAGAAGAGAGAGCCTTAACAGCTAGCCAAAATGGTAAGCAGGCATGCACAATAGTTTACATCACAAATAAGAGATAGGAAGAGAGGATAAAAGTATGGCTAAGCCTAGGTGGTCTTGCGTGCATCATGAAATACGAAAGAGATGCATCTAAACTTACAGAGGTTTGCTTGGTGGACTTCTCTTTCCTGCAATCATTTTCATCATCTCAAAATGATTAGTATACAGCTGTGTGTGGGTTGCACCTTCATCTTGGGCGTAGATCTGATTGGTACGAAGCGGCCGACTATTTTTAGTCTAAAAATGAAAATAAAGCACCTTTATATTTGAAAATATCCGACTGATATTTGTGTCTGTGCAAACACCTAGTGCTTGTCGATTATTTAAGATGGCAGTCCAACATAATCTCGCACAGACTGGTTTCTGCCTAGTGTCACTGATAATTTACTGGCATACAACTCTATGGGAAATACAAAAAGAAAAGGCAAAATAAAGAGCAGCCCTCAAGGTCACACTGGAATCATCGCTGGATTCTTCTAATTTAAAAGATAATTTTTGTTTTAGTTTGGATTTTGAGATAATAAAGTGAGAGCCCTTTACCAATCTTTTTATCGTTCTTCTAGTGCGCACAAATACCAGAGTCACAACTGCACCCCTCTACAGCTATACTAACACACCGTGCAATACTTTGCTTCTCCGGAGCAGCAACTCCCAAGCAGGGATGAAGCTGACCACTCATTAAGGGATGGGACTTGAAGTCAGGAATTTCCATTCTGCATCTCATTCTGCCACTGACTTGCTGTATGTTTGGACAAAGTCCTTTGACTATATGGCTTAGTTTCTGCCTCTGTAAAATGGGGTAGTACTATACTGCAGAGCAGTGTTCAAAGATAAATCATTAATGCTTGTAAATCTTGTGCATGCTGTGTGAAATGTGTTATTAAAAGTGTTAAGCATCATTGTAAAAACCAAGACGAATAATGTGGTGTTCACGTTAGGTGGACAACTATCCACGAGGGAGTAAGCCAAAACAACCAAACTTCATGGCAGTTTACTATTCAGCTACCAATTCCAAATGCTGAAGTCTAGTGTCAATCCACTGCACTGACAAGCAAAAACAGATTCAGGGTTTTAATTGTTATTTCAGTATTTAAGATCTCATACGTATCGTCTGCCCACCTCCACTGATGCTAAATATCATAGTGTCTAGATTTGATTGTGAAACAATACCAATGCACACCTTATAAATGCTTTTTGTCTTCTTTTTAGGATTAGCTTCGTACATTAGCTGTAAAATAAGAAGGAAAGTTAGATGATCTTTTGCGGAAGATTTTGTTCAGGTGCTCTTTCTTTTCAAAGAAATCATAAAGTAAGTGGAAAAGCCAATGAGGATAACTTATAACTTTTTAAAAGTTATTTATTTACACTGCCGCAGTATTTAATAAAAGTATACGCTTACGGAGATGAGAAAGAAAACACGACAAACTGAAGTTCAAAAGTTGCAGTGTCCCATTCAAACTCACCTTTCCTTCCTCTCTGGGAATAATGACATTTTCGTATCTGTTGCGGCATTGCTTTGGGGAGCGGTACACTCGGCTGCAGGAGTTAACAACATCACTAACGAGGTCCCAGTTAGGCGTGTGCGCTGGTGACACAACAGCAAGGTTTAAAGGAAGCTCCAGTAGCTGCTTCACTGCCTACAAAAGGCAAAGATAGAAAATATGGATGACAATAAAATCACTCTCTCATCTCAACATATCATCATGTTACTATTCTAATCATAAAAACAACATGGGCTCAAGTGCGAGCTGACCCATGCTCTTGAACAGAGAAATAATAGCTGTCAGGTGTTCTGGTTTCTGGCACAAGCTACTCCTAATATTGGTCAGCACATGGGGTGGCAGGGGCTGCTGGGAGGAGAAAGTAGCTGCCACTTGAAAGTAGCTTTCCCTCCCACATAAGCAAACAGGGTGCTGGCTGCACTGGACAATGCACCAATCTGGTTCACTGTGGGAAGTATATACGGCATACTGTAAAGAGGCCTGGGGGAAGCAAAATGATGAGAGTGGAAAGCACAGGTTCATCTTACCTGCAGCAGGGCCCAGTCTTCACTGATCAGCCACTCAGGATTGTCCTGCCCAGCCTCAGCAGCTGGTTTGACAAGAGTTGGCAATGGCTTTGCAAACTGCGTTTGCTGCTTCAGTAGGATGTTCTTCTTCTGCTCTTTGCCCTCTCGCCGCATTTTTAACATTGCTGGTGTCGCCCGGTCAAACAGCGATCGAGGAGGTATAACTGTCTCTCCGTGGCGCTGCTTTTTCTTCCGACCTGCAGCTAGAACAGCGATGCTATCTTCAGAACAGTTTCAGAGGGCAAGAAACACGTAACAAAGCAAAGGGACACAACAAGCTATTAGGCTGCAAGGACTAACTGAGCTCTGTACTGCATATAAAACCATGGCAGCCTCTAAAAAAATGCATAGTCAGTAATGGAATAGAACATGGCTACTGGCTTTTCCGATGGTTCGGATCCCAGGTAGCTAATATAATTAATACGTATCAAAGACAAAAGGGGGAAAAGTAAAAACAAGTTTTTAAGTGAACAGTATAGCACAATGTCTAAGTATCTGAAGACATTGTTACAATCCAGGGGCCTTCTGGTGATTATTTTAGTTTGAGGGGGGATCTGAACTTTTTAAAGCCTACATACAACTGTATGACTAAATGATCTTCTTGTTTTTTCTGGGAGCAGAAAACAAAGCAACGTGACAGAGGACTCCAACTGATAATACAGGCAGTCCTCAGACTTACGACACAACTGGCTCCTAAAAATCGCATCTTAAGTTGAAACATTGTAACTCAGAACCAATTTTCTCATTAAAAACAATGTTATAAATGGGGTATTGGTTCCTGAACCAAGGCCCGATACCCTATTTTCACCAAAAGTACTCCAGAATTTTGTACTCGATCAATTTATAGATGAGTATTATAACTACATTCATGTATTTATATTGTAAATAACAATCACATTGATTTGGAAGGATTTCTTTGAGGTGACTTTGCTGGACTTTTTGAAAGGCTCTTGGTTGGACTTTTTGAAGGGTTCTTGGCTGCAGTCTTCTCAGGAGTCTTAGCTGCTTTCTTAAAGAAAAAGTGTCCAAGGAAGTTTGGACAGATGTTTTCCAGGGAGATGAGAGATGCAGCGAACTTGTTCGCCAGCGTGGCGTCGCATCGGATCAAGTGTTGTAAAGTTGATGTCATAAAGTTGAAACAGGGTGTCAATTTATACATGTTGTAAGTGCAAAATGTTGTAACTCGAAATGTTGTAAGTTGAGGACTGCCTGTACTGCAGAACCTTTTTGAACGAAACACATACCAGAGGGATCTGTTTTGTGTCGCTTCCGTTCTTTCCTCACATACACAGGAGGCAACTTAGACTCTGGAATCGGGGTGGTATCATACATCAGGCACATAACAGAATCAATGTAAATGTCATTGTCATCCTGTGGCGGGGTCGGGGGAGTCCAAAGCTGCACAAGAGTACAATTTACAAATCAGCATGGCTTGCTAATTAACTGTGAAGACTAGTAAGTGAACTTAACAAATTAAACTTAAAAAGATACTTGAAAGAAAGAAGAAGTTTGAAAAGATGAAGAGCATAAATGACTTACAGGCATGACTTCTGTTTGTCCATCTGCACCTTCATAGACATATTCCTACAGAGAAAAAGAGGCAACACAATTCAAGTGAGCCCAGTGAATTGGCTACACCAAGAAGGAATATACATTTTCAAAGTAACTACTAAGGAATACACCAATTGCCAGGTATTACCTTGTTGTATGCATCCTCCCGAGTGTAGGTGAGCAACTCTTCATCTTCCCAAAGTATTTTTTCCTCTTTTTCCTTAACTTGCTTCACATGCTGAATCTCCCATGTTTTCTTTGTAGCTCTCAGTTCCACCTAGGTGAGAATACAGATTTATTTATTAACTTGACAGAGTAACAGCTGTTGAACTAAACTCTTGAGAGAGAAAAGAACACCAACTTGCAATTTCTGGAATGAGCAAATTCTCAACAACATGACATTTCCAAGCTGAATGCCTTCTAAACAATATAACCCCAATTTTAAACAGATAGTTAGCATCTGTCATTTAAAAAGGTCTTTTGGGTTAAAGAAACTCAGATCTGAGATTCTATCTTCCAGAGACTAATGGTTAAACCTTCAGCTACATAATTAGGCCTCAATCCTAACTAGCTGCATCTCTGCACCATGGGGTCCCACAGGATGTTCAAGATGAAGTGATTCTTTGACAAGAAGCTGAAGCAAAATCAGTCTGTTCCACAGTAGATTTGTATGAAAACTGGCGATGGAAACAGGTGAAGCTCCAAAAAGGAGACACTGGGGAAGGACCAAGCTTGTAGGAAAAGCTGCTCTAATGGGAACTTTAATGGCGTGTCTCTTCTGCACTGACCTACTACCCCCAAAACACTGCTGTGCTATGAAAACCACCAGAGGACTGAATGCCAATGTCAGCCTTGTTAAAAATTGCAAGCTCAGAAGAGATCTTTATTCAAATGAGCAGCACCCTTGAAGCACAAAAATAACTCTATCAGGGTACAAATGAAATACATGAAGAAGGTTTGCTGGACTAGGCTGTTAATATGCACGCCTGTTTCCCCATTTATAACACACAAAAAGAATAACACTTGCCCTATCTCAAAGGGGATTCAGCAGGCTACATTCCTTAATATTTTTTAAGGCACTCAGATACTATAGCAACAGAGGATTATTATAGTGCCTGGAATAAAATCACACGCTTTGGAGGAGTTTTCATTGCATACTGAAGACGTACCCCTGCTGGCACGTATTGTAGTAATGTAAAAAAGAAACTAGAGACACTCATTACATTTTACCTCATTTAATCTTGGTTCACTCTCATCAATGGAAACATGGAAGAGCTCTAAATAATTCAAAGCATACTTCTCAATAGGAGTAAGCTGAGGGAACACATTAAGAAAATATCGTTAGCACTGAGGATAACACAAAGTTATGATTCAAGCAGAGTTTACCCAAGTTCTCATTACAATAAATCTCCTTTGTTTACAGCTTACTCGTGTCCCACTGAAGTCAGCAGGGGTTCTGACACTGATTTCAATGCAAGTGGTAACAGACTCTTTGAAAGCAGAGTTGCTTTGAACAGACTGAAATAAGTTGACTGGTGTAAACAAAAATGTTCCCAATTGTTAATAAAACAAGGAAAATCCTGATACCTGGTCCACAACAGCAACTAACTCCTGTAATTGCGAAGGCTCCTCATATTTTGGCTCGCAGAGCTCTGAAATTAAAGGTTCTCTGCTTGATTTACGTCTTGCTGCTGGCACATGTTCACCTGGCTCTTCTTCCTCTTGTTCAATGCTGTTGAGGGCCTTGAGAAAAAACAGGGGTATTTTAAAATGTATCTTTAAAAATATGTGCTCAAGTAGCTTAACGCAAAGCTCAACAGCGTCAATGCAACTTTTACAATACAATATGTATTTAGAAAACAGACCTACCAGCTCCATGAAGAAAGAGATTATGCAACTGAATTTTATAAACCTTGCTAAAATAAAAGAAAGTTTGATAAAAATTGAAACGGAAAGATAAAAGATGGAACAAAGTTAAAAGGGTAAGGTCAGCACATTTAACTCAATTGCTTTGTTTCCACCCTCACACCCTACCCGCTTTGCTCTCATGCTTACAAATACAAATGTGTTATTTAATTACCTCTATAAATGGTCTTGCAACCTTGGGTGAAATTGTTTCTGCTGGAGAAGGTTCCTGAGAAAGTACCACAAACTCCTCTGCTTTGACTCGAAAACCAGAATCCTCCATAGGAGAATGAACCTCAAACAATTCCTGAATAGTTTGCTAGGTGAGAGGGGGGAGAGAAAAACAAGTTCTTCAGGATCATTCAGTTTTTGGTACTACTTAGATGTAACTTGAGATCAAATGGATCTCTGAAGCAGTATAATGGCTGAAGGAGAAAAAAAAACCTCTCACTTTTCTGGCAATATTTCTGGTTCCCCTTTTCCTGAGTAAATTTTTTTTAGAAGAAGTGTGGGGCAAGTGTATTCTGCACCTCCTGAAGGGGCCTCAATACACCCCCTCTACCCTCTACTTTATATCCCCATTTTTAAAGCTACATGTTGTTGCTTTTGTTCTTTCCACATCCACAAAAGGCTACAGTAGGAACAAGAGACCAGTAAGAAACCAAGCCCAGCCCCTGCCTATACAGTCCAATACCAGGACATGATATAGTCCAAAAATCTCCTAAAATCTGTGCAATAACTGGGCTTTCCACATCTCTTGATTATTTTAATTCAATTACCAAATCCCACTCAAATTAACTTTCTATAAAATCCTGATGATTTACCAATAATCAGTATTTATTACTACAAGTCTTTCGGGGGGGGGGGGGGGGGGGGGGGGGGGAATGAAGGAGATGAAGGATTCTTAATATAAAAGTACCTGTGTTAAAAAGGCCATTGAATAATCATTTCCCTGAGCAGCTACTTCTCTGATCAAATCCTTTGTTCCATTTTTCAGAAGCTTTTCTTCTACCGAATTACCGCTTACAAGCCTAAAGTGCAACAGAAAATTTATTATAGGTGTTCTCAAAATGCCTTCCAAAAACCAAACAGGATATTACAGAGACTGAAGCTGAGCTCTTACAGCGTTGGCTGCACTAGGCTAATCTATTAAAATGGTCCTAGCTAACACTTTGTAGCCAGGGTAAAGCTGCACTTTATGAATTAGCAAATACAACAAATTAGACCCAACAAATGCATTGCTACCAAAGTAGCAATATAGCAGTTGCATTGTAACACCTTATATCTGCATGCTTCTGGTACTATAAATGCTTACCAAAACCATTCTAACTTTAAGCCCAATTCATTCGGGAGTAAAGTTACAGCAGTTTGGGTAACTTGTATCACTACAGTAGCATGCAGATCACAACTGCAGTGCTCTGTAACCTTTGAAAGCAGTTAAAAAGTACATTTGTCTATAATCTTATTTCATGTTGGATTTATCACAACCGACTGTCTGTCTTCCCCAAAAACTTTGTTTTTCATTAAGTAAGAAAAAGAAGGAACACTATTTGTGATGATTTGTGATTAACACATAAATATACCAAAAAAGAGAAGAAATACTACAACACTGATTATTTTGATTGATTTTTCCAAATGATTTTTCCTTTCACTTACTATAACATTTTTGGGGGAGGAAGTGGGGGGGAGGGGCAGGGGAAGGAGGACCTCAAACATATCCACTACAAAATTTTCCATTAGTCATAATATTACAATATTAATAGGCATTTGCCTTGAAAAAGTCAGAGAGACCCACAAGACTTAACTTAATTTTTCTATGCTACGGAGTGGAAAACATAAGTTTCACAAATTACATGGTTGTTATGATAATCATTGGCTATGCTTTTATTTAATACGGTTATTTTATTCCTTAATTAGATAAAATATTAGTTTTTGCTTTTCTAAGTCAGAAAGCAGTGATCCCTGGTTTAACTAATATTACATTAGAGAATGCAATAGAAAGGCTGCTCCACGTAATCATTACCTGTATATGTGGATGTCTTTGCATCTCCCAATTCTGTCGCACCATTCCTGAGCCTTTGCATCCATGACTGGGTTTAAATCATTATCATAGAACACAACAGTGTCTGCCTCTACAAGATTGACTCCTGTGGAACGACTGTGAGAGGAAAGAATGGCACAGAAAATGCGCTTGTCCCTGTTGAAACTTTTCATCAGTTCCTACAGGGGGAGAGGAAGAGGAAAGGAAGCAGAAACATGAGACACTACTGAAATAAATCTGCACTAGCTCTAATGGATAGGAAAATGGGAAGAAAATCTCATTTCTACTTTATGTCAGAATGTGAATGCTGGTTCCCTTTTTCACATTTCAGTGCACAAAAGTCTCAAACATGTAAAGCCATATCCCCAGACTCAAGTAACCTCACCTGACGTTGCTCCTGGTTGGCATATTCGTCAATCCTCACAAATGTAAGAAAATGGAAGTTCAAGAAGAGCTCCAGGATATCTAGCATCAGAATCATCTGTGACAAGATCAGCACACGACGTCCCTCAGATTTCAGCTTCTGAAGCAAGACAGCAAGAGCTTCCAATTTCCCTGTTTCAGGGAGAAGAAAGGGTAAAGACTTGGTACCAATGTTCAACACCTGCCAGAGAAAGCAGGTTTGCATCATACTGCCAAATGCCCTCCTTTACCTGAATCGTACTGCACGAGTTGGAGATCAGGGAACTGTAGCAAATGTGGAGTCATGAGCCGTCGTAGTTGATGCAAATAAGGAGCCACCCTTTGCTTAAGATTGTGCTTAAAGACTTTCATTCTGTGATTATATGAAGGGGGAGGATTTGCTACATATAAACATGGTGGAGCAGCGACTGCAGCTGGCAACACATAGAGAGCCCTGTGAAATGCAACAAAACTTGATTTTAACAGACAGGAGAAGCAGCAGCTACATATCAATGCTAGCAATAATCTTTCAGCATGTCTGCATAATTCAATTTCTATTCTATCATTTAGGAAACCTACCTGTGTTTTATAAACATACCCGGCTAATTATTAGAGGTCTCAGGTAGGGTTTTTTTTGTTAACTATTTAAATCATTTGTGATGGGGGCTGAACCACAACATTCTGCTATAGAAGAACAAAGGCTCCAAGCCTGCAGGCATAGAAATTTATTCATGAGAGCAGCTGGACAGTTTGCAGGAGTCTTTGGCCTAGAGACTAACACTTAACTTCTGTTTGATATTTGATTAACTGAGGCTGAATGAATTTGCTTAAGAAAAGAACGGGGGCATTTTCCACGTGAACAAGATCAAAAATAGAGCTTTCCTGGCAGGGACAATCAATCAACTGCTTTTCAAAGAAAACACTGGACAATCCAGGCATAAATCAGCTTCCCATAGTGCCCAGTATTGTACCCCAATGGTAAGAAACAGCACAGACTGTACTAACTTTACTGTAAACTATTCAAAAGAAGTGCGGGATTCTCTTTCTAATTCTAACAGCACTGAGCTTAAGTGTTGTTTTGCTCTCCACAACAATCTAAGAGCTCATATTCTGAGAAAGTCTTCTATCATGTTAATTGAAAAGCAAAAGACTCTAAAGGTAAAAAAAATTAGAAGACTAAGGGTATAAAAGTGACAGTTTACTATTATAAAAGATCCTCAAACCCAACACTAAAGGCAAATGTAATATCTCAGTGTAATGCTCAGTAGTGTACGTCTTATGCTACAATATCAAGTTGCCTAAAATGAATCAGCTACAAACAGAAAAAAGAAATCCCACAGCTATTCAGAAAGGACTGGTTTAGAAATCACACATTTTAGTAGAAATCTACAATCATGCATCACAAATTACCTATTAACAAAATCCTTCAGGGATTCCTGTTGCTGATCCAATGTCAAGATCAGATTTTGCAGTGGGTTACTTGGGCCTCCTGAGGCACTTGAAGAAAGGCAACAGTTCACAAAGCCAGCCCACCTCCATTTGTTGTCCCCAGGGGAACACTGCTGAGAAATCTTTCTTTCGCCAATCAAAGAACAAATCCCCAACAAGTCCTTGCCATACATCGGGGCTCTGGAACAACGGCGCTCATTGCCAGAAAATATTCTGTCCAGATGCTCCTTGAGAAGCCTGTTCTTCTCCTCAAGTGATTCCTTTGCCAAAAAGATTGTCAAAATTATTTGCAGCATATAATGATCATGACAAGAGCCCAAGCCAGAATAAAAGCATCAACCCTAAAATAATGTCACAGAAATAAAAGATGCTGTATATCAGGGGTAGGCAACTTTTTTGGCTGGAGTGTCAAAAAAAAAAAAACAACACAATATCTACCTTGTAAGGTGCCGCTGTGCTAACACACCAGAAAAACAAAACTGGGGAGGGGGTACATTGCAGGACACCCTGCATATTAATATGGTTAATCATCATAAACGTTGCATTTTTACAGTAAATACCAGGTTTTCTAAAAATTCTAAACCTGGTGACAATAAAAACTTCAGAAACTGCCTTTATTCTTGTGTACTCTTTTTTGGTAAGCATGTTGTGATGAGAGAGGAGAGATAGGAAAGAGAGAAGGGAGAGGGAAGAGAAGAGAGAGGGAGAGAAAGGAAGAGAGGCACAGGGATAAGCAGGCGCGGGGGAGGCACCATGAGCAGGCTGGCCTGGCTGGGCCCTTGGGAAGGCAGCAGTCAAAGGAGAGTTTCATAGTAGCTAGGGTCAGGAGGGACCTGATCAGATCATCTAGCCTGACCCCCT
>NW_005841873.1:1204487-1213986 GCF_000455745.1 Alligator sinensis
GGATGCAGTCCTCCAACTGCGGCTTGACCAAAGCCACATAGAGGGGGAGTATCACCTCTCTGGACTGGCTTGAGATGCTTCTTTGGATGCATGACAAGGTATGGCTGGCCTTGCTGGCTGCGGTCTGGCGTTGGTGGCTCATGTTCATCTTGGAGTCAATAATGACTCCAAGATCCCTTTCAGCCTTTGTGCTTGCAAGAAGGGAACTCCCCAGCCTGTATGCATGCTGTGGATTCCTTCTCCCAAGGTGCAGCACCCTGCATTTGTCTACGTTGAACCCCATCCTATTCTCATCTGCCCACTTTCGTAGTCTGTCGAAATCTAGTTGCAGCCTCTCTCTCCCTTCAAGCGTGTCCACCTCGCCCCACATCTTAATGTCATTACCAAACTTGGACAGCGTGCTTTCCACCCCCTCGTCCAAGCCGCTGATGAAGATGTTAAACAGTACGGGCCCGAGGACCGAGCCCTGGGGGACCCCACTGCTCACATCTCACCAGGTTGAGTACAACCCATCCACCACTACTGTCTGGGTGCGCCCCATCAGCCAACTTTTTACCCATCCAACTGTGCAGGCATCAATGCCACAGTTGCCTAATTTATTGATAAGGATGGGGTGAGAGACAGTGTCAAAGGCCTTCCTGAAGTCCAGAAAGACTATGTCCCCGGCGACACCATCATCCAAGCATTTAGTTACTTGGTCATAAAAGGCAATCAGGTTGGTCAGGCAGGACCTGCCTTTGATGAACCCATGCTGATTGCCCCTGAGCATGATCTCCCCTGCTGCCCCCCACAGATGCGCTCCTTGATGATTCTCGCCGAGATCTTCCCAAGCACCGAGGTGAGGCTTATGGGCCTATAGTTACTTGCGTCCTCCTTCCTCCCCTTCTTGAAAATTGGGACCACATTAGCTAGTTTCCAATTCTTTGGCACCTGGCCAGATGACCACGAATGCTCATACAGCCGGGCCAAGGGCTCCGCGATGACCCCTGCCAGATCCCCTCAGTGGGGGCCGGGTGGGCAGCAGGGGCCACCCCAGGGCTCTGCAGACTCAGGCCGCAGCGGGGCAGCCCAGTGGCACCCAAGGTGGGGCCTGGTCTGATCTGCACAGCTCCGCAGGCATGGGGCGCAGCCTCCCTGCTTGCTAGGGGATGCTGCCTGGCCGGGGCAGCACGCCAGGCTCAGGGGGCTCCTGGCTTGGCCTCCGTGCATGCCAGGCACAGCGATGGCCTGACTGACCAGCCTCAGCACTCAGCATCCCGGTACTGCCCCCCAGGGTGGGACAGAGCATCAGTCTGCCTGGGCCCAGGGCTCGCCCACCCGCTGGGAGCCTGCAGCACAGTGGCCCTGCGCAGCACCTGCCCGGGTCCCCATCCCGCTCTCCCCTCCACCCCCAGCTCCCTCTAGGGGCCAAGCCGGGCTGGGGGGGCGCAGCCTGGGGACAGGGGCAGAATCAGCAGAGTGCAGACTGCGACCCTGCTTGTGTTCTCCTGACTCTGCCCCGGTGCCTACCACGGTGCTGGCATCTGTGGCTGTTCGGGAGCCCAGAGCAGCAACTTAAAAAAAATTTTTTTTTAATTATTTCCTCGCACACCTCCTCATGTGCCAGGGAAAATGTCTCTGCATGCCACTTGTTGGCACGTGTGCTGGGGGCTGCCGATCCCTGATGTATATCATTCACATGCTAAATTAGGATAGCCAGTTGGGTCCACTCAACAAGGACTTAAATTTAGCACATAATGTGAAGAGCTTGATCCAATTTGTAGGCTTATTTTTATCTTAATTTTGAATGTCCTCATTTTTGTAAGTTTACATTCTATCTTCATACTTTCATACAGAAATTAAATTGTTATATTCATGCTGGGTATACTCATAACTATGTTAATTCATTCATCAGAATATTCATCCTGTGCAAGCTTTTTCCCAAACCAATAAATATTTGCTCTCTCAGCTAATTTTTATATATTTTGCACAGGATGAATATTCTGATGAATGAATAAACATAGTTATGAATATAACAATTTAATTTCTGTATGAAAGTGTGAAGATAGAATGTCACATATATTATTTAAATCTTACTCAACACAGTTTTGAAAGTGTGATGTTTGCAGGGAAACCTGTAAAAAGATGGTGAGAAAGCTTACATACATACGTATGTATGTAGATCTCTCTCCAAGCAGCCTGATTTTTGGAAGCATACAGACAATCTAACAGTTTTCCCATCATTTTTTCCACAACTGAATGAAACTGTCTTTAAAACACATTTCCATTTTTTATGTAAAATCCTGTCTGCTATTCAGAAAGAAATCCATTTACTATATACTAAAATACTAGCATGTAATATTTTACAACTAAAATACATTTTCAACAACGATCCATAGCCCACTGTAAGTTTAACAGATCTGAAATACTGGGGAACGCCCCCCACCCCAAACTGCTAATTGTTCCTGTTTTATTCAATTAGATTGTAAATTACAGCCTTGAACTAGTGGAGTGAAGTATTAATACAGCATAAAGAATATGCTCTTAATCTCAAAAATCGTTGTATTAACACAGCAAAATAATTTTGAATTACCTGTGATTGTCCTCCATGGGCAAGAGCAGGTTTTAATGCTGTTCCTGTGTCACCAGATGTTAAGCTAGTAACTGCTGTTCGACCTGGAATACAAACTGAGGATAAACCACGTGTTTATATCTCCTTTTTGAGACGAACATCTTCCGGGTGGGATGACATTTTACAAACACACACTTACAGACACACAAGGTTATCATAGCACACAACCTCTCAGAGTTCATGGTCATCTACTATTCCAAGCCAAGTTTGTTACAATTCAAGCAGCCTACAAATGTTTACAGCAACTCTTTAAAAAAAAAATAAAAAAAAATTCCAAGCTAGCTACAAAAGGAGAACCCAAGAGCTGTTAGATGCCACATACCCTGGCTAGACTAGGATAGTAACAGAATGTAGGTCCTCATTATTTCTGTCACAAGCTTCTTCCAAAGATTTCTCTGCTGCAACATGACTACACACTGTTCCATGGTTGGGGAAAGGCAGGTGTGGGGGACAGCTCTTGCTTTTCATGATTTTGGAAGCCAACCCAGTCACAAAGAAACCAAGAAGCTTCATTACAGCACCAAAAATTAAACTGCTTATATTAATACCACAGTTGTACTACAAGCATTTTGTCCATTTAAATTTCTACTTGGAAAAAAGGCTTTTCACGTACTGTCTTTCTCAGCTGTTCTACTTATCTGTTAGTGAGAAGGTAATTCATTTGTCCACAGGACAGAACCAAGGTAAGAAGTTCTTATGTTTACAAAAGGTGAGGACGTACTTATACCCCCTAGAGCACTGGCGTTGATCTAGTAAAGGATCACCTTGAGAGGCTGGACACCTTCAAGTCAGCTGGTTCTGACAGATTACACCCTAGGGTACTCAAGGAACTGGCAGGTGTCATAGCCTAAGCATTGGCAGAAATATTCAAAAACTCATGGTGCTCAGGTGAAGTACCTGAAGACTGGAAGAAGGCCAATGTGGTATCCATCTTCAAGAAGGGGTGGAAATTAGATCTCGGGAATTACAGGCCAATCAGCTTGACCTCAATCCCTGGTAAGATCCTGGAGAAAATTATCCAGGAGACCCTTCTGGATAAGATGACTGAGGGCAGCATCCTGAGGGATAGCCAGCATGGGTCTGTCGCAGGTAGGTCTTGCCTGACCAATCTCATCTCCTTCTATGACCAGGTGACATATCACCTGGACAAGGGAGAAAAGATTGATGTCATATATCTGGACTTTAAAAAAAGCCTTTGATTTGGTGTCCTACGACCTCCTCATGGCAAAATTGGCCAACTGTGGCCTCGGCTACACCACAGCCCGATGGCTGGGAAACTGGCTGCAAGGTCGGACCCAGAGAGCAGTGGTCAATGACAGTGAATCATTATGGCACACCGTGACCAGTGGCGTTCCCCAAGGCTCTGTCCTTGGACCTGTTCTCTTTAACATCTTTATCAACAATGTGAACATTGGTGTCAGAAGCTCACTGGCTAAGTTTGCCGATGACATGAAACTTTGGGGCATAGCGTCCACACCTGTAGACAGGCTAGTGATCCAGGCTGACTTGGATAAACTTAGTAAGTGGGCAGATACTAACCTGATGATGTTCAATACCGATAAATGTAAGGTATTACACACCTTGGGGAAAAAAACCCGCAGTGTACTTATAGGCTCGGCAGTGCTATGCTTACTAGCACCACTGCTGAAAGAGACTTGGGGGTCATGATCATGATGAACATGAGCCCCCAAGCGATGTCACAGCTGGTAAAGCAAACCAAACTCTGGCTTGAATCTATAGATGCTTCTCAAGTAAAATCTCAGGATGTCATCCTCCCGCCGTACTCAGCCTTGGTGAGGCCGCAGCTGGAGTAGTGCATCCAATTCTGGGCTCCGCAATTCAAGAAGGATGTCGAGAAGCTTGAGAGAGTCCAGAGGAGAGCCACGCACATGATCAGAGGGCAAAAGAATAGGCCTTATGAAGAGAGGCTGAGAGCCATGGGACTCTTCAGTCTGGAAAAGCACAGAAGACCTGGTGGCTGCTTATAAGTACGTAAGGGGTATACATCAGGATCTGGGAAAATGTCTGTTCACCAGAGTGCCCCAAGGAAAAACAAGGACCAGTGTCTCATAAACTCCTCCATGACCGTTTTAGGCTGGACATAAGAAAAAAATTCTTTACAGTCCGAGCCCCCAAGACCTGGAATAGACTCCCCACAGAAGTGGTGCAGGAACCTACTCTGGACTCATTCAAGAAATGTTCGGATGTTTATCTTGCTGGGATCCTTTGACCTAGCTGAGTTCCTGCCCCTGGGGCAGGGGGCTGGACCTGATGATCTTCTAGGTCCCTTCCAGCCCTAATGTCTATGAATCTATGAACATAGTGTTGGAACCAAAACAGATTTAGCCAGGTGGAGTGGCCTTGTATTGAGTGACGCTAGATCTCCCTGACTTACTTACCAGGACTTTAATTTATCTTCTCTTACTACTTAAGCATGGCACTATGAAACCTTCTGTTACTATAAAAAGCACTCATCTTGTAGCCTTGCCATTTCTCTCTTCCCTCCCACGTTTTTTTTAATACTCACATTTTACTTATTGTCTATATCTCCTTCTTGTGCTGTGAAGATAACAGATTTGAAGTAGCAAGTGTTGATTCCCAATCATTGTATTATATACAGAAATTTAAGTTAATTTACCAGCTAGTACCCACAATGTACTGTTCCTACCAGAGTTAAATGGTAGGCACATGGGGCATTTTCACATGTGCTGCAGGATGCAGTGCCAGGCGCTTTAATTAGCAAGCTGCACTAATTAAAAGCACCCATGCGCTATGTGCTTCAGCACCCCCATGCTGAAAAAATGGCGGCAGGAAGCTTTGAATTAAAGCTTAAATGTGTTTTGTTTCAAAGTGCCCTGCTGCCATTTTTTTCAGCGTGGAGCTGCGCTGGCACGCTGATGCACTTAACACAGAAGGCTGTCGGAGAGGGTCAATTTCCATGCTCCAGCTGGATTTCCAGCACATCAGAGCAGGCTCTGCACACGCATATCGGAGGCCATGGTTAAGTGCGACAGCAGCCTCAGGTCACTAAAACTTGTGGCAAAATAGCTGGCTTCTATGAAGAAGGTTAGAAACCTGTTTGATCCTGCTTCTAATGTCACAATTATTTAGCTGCATTCCTTCTTTGTCCCTACATATTTAACGTCACTCAAAAGCTACTGTCCCACACAGCAGCTATTCGGTGTATTATTGAGATTGTTTTCCCCATTCTGAAATCTTAGTTGATGTGCAGTCAACATTTCTGAGAAACACAACATGCTGTTGTTGCTTTGCTTACACAGCGCCTGTTGTTTTCATTACATAAAAACCATGCCATTTGCAATTTTAGTATATTTCCATTACTACTCCTTTTTTTTAAGAAAGCAAAAGAAGAGTGGCTTTAGGTCAGAAAAACTTGCTGTCATAATTAATCTCAGTGATCTTATATTCATTATACCTCCTTTCTATTAATCAATTCAGTAAGCATAAGATTAAACAGAATATTTCCATTATTATGCAAACGGCAAGACACATTTTTCCACAACAACTCCGATTTTTTTTGCAGCGTTTCGATTAATGCAACTGCTTGTGTGCGCTTCTCTAGAAGAGCTAACTGAATGAACTACCAGCATATGACACAGTACAAGGAATATAATCAAAACTTCAAGTAATGCCAAGGACAGTATTCAACCCAGTGGCAGATTAACAGCACTGTTTTGTTATTGTTTTCCTGGTAAAATGTATAATTTCCTACCCCAATTGGCACACACTGCTCATAGGCACTGAATACTTTCAGTAGAAAAACAGCACAACACTCTGTGATTCAATATGAAGCTGTATTTTCAGTGCTGAATCAATACACTAATGAACAATTATACCCAACTTAATTAGTGCAATCTGTGCCAAATATATTATACAATTAGGAGGAATAATCAACTATAAAGCAAGTACAGGATGACTTCACATTTTTACAGTTAGCAGACTGCTAATGTAAGCTTCCAGCATGTATGTATTTCCTCAATACAGAAACACAAAAGCAAACTAGGCAATACAGGGCCTGCAATAATCTACACGGTAGATCCTGCAGCCGTGGTTTTCTTGTAGCATTTCAGACAAAAATGTCAAAGCCCAAGTATATATCTGAAAAATAAGTTTTAATTGGGCTCTCTTTCAATATAAAAGAAACACAGTTCCCTTTTTTACTTTAAATTGGTAGCCCTGGACTATCTAACTTTCTTGGAGGCCTTCGGCAATATTATGAGCATTTACAATATGATGTCACAAGCTGAGGGATGAAATATTAAGCTATAGATCTTCCACCCTGTGCCACAGTCTCTCATATCTTTTCCCTCCCTAGAGCTGGACCTTGAAAGTACTGCTGTTGAGGTTTCATTCCCCAGTTCTGACTATGTTGCACAAAAAAAGGCTAAAATTCAGGGCCATGTAAATGCAGCAAAAAAAGGAGCAGAAAAACATCCACTTACTGCTCCTTTAGTTTTCCACATGGCTTTCAGTCTAAAGGTGATTACAGCAAGTAGTCACTCCTAATGTACAAGTACGTAGCATCGTATTTCCTGTTGAACAGTACTGTACTGCTTTGTCCTGAAGGCATCCCACCAGACAGCCAGTTATCAAGTGTTTCTCATCTTAGGCTGCTTAGACGTAAAAACGAAACAACAACAAAAAACCCCTTCACTTTAAATCTCCGCGCACCCCCACACCGAGCACAGCACATGCCCAAAAGCAGCACTGTTAGTCTGATCCAGTTCACCCAACATCTGTGCAGAACAGGTGCTTCAGCGGGGCTTTTTTGGCACTTAAAAGTGCCATAAAAGCCCCACTAAAGTGTGCAATTTATACAGATGCTGCAGAGCTGGGTTAAATTAACACGCTGCCTCTTCCAGTAAAGTGTGGTTTGTTTGGGTTTTTTTCACATCTGTCAGCAGCCTTCATCAAGCTAATAAAGTGGACAAAACCTAACTTGTATTTCTACAAAAAGGCACAGGAAAAAAATAGGTGAATCAGAAAAAGCAAAGGGAAAAGCGGCTGGAGAGGTAATCACTGTAGGAAAAAGAGAGCATAAGACCATCTGCCACCTCTTCATACAACAGAAATTATCACTTTGAAAAGCAGCTAATAATTTAAGTTCACATTTTACCATTCTGGACAAAATGGTTTAAGAGATGCAGCTCTGATGCTGAGAAATTCTGACTATGTAAATACAGTTGCAGTGCCTGTGATCATGAGTCAAGCCTTGCACCTATTCTACTCTACCCTCTTCTTCTAAGGGTCTGTACAAATTTCCCATTAGGTCACATATTTCCCAGCACTTCTGAACAAAACAGGACCACCACTTCCTTATTTTTGAACTGGCACTGGTACCTGTTATTTGGAAGCAGTTTTGCTGTAAAATGTCTAAGTGGAGACATCCCTTGAGGACAAAATACCTACCTGGCTGAGTTACTGCTGTAGAAGCTGGCACGCCTGCTTGATGCTGGTTTCCCAATGCATTCAAAGCATTTTGAACAGTTCCAGGTTGAGAAACGGTCTGCATGACAACTGGACCCTGAGGTCGCAAATACTGCTGGCCTGGTGCTGAAACAATCTGAAGGACACTTCCTGCAATGGCAGAGTTTAATTTAAAGGAAAAAAAAAGTTAGACTAGATGAAATAGAAGAGAGTCAAGAGTCATCTTGGGATGGTTTAGGAACAGTGCCTCCATCATCACTGCAGGGCTTAGACTAGATAGCCTTCTTCCAACCCTGATTCTCCAGCAGAACGGATTATTGAAACAGATCAAGCATCATGTTCTGGGGAATCTAATCCAAAGTGACCGAACACAATAGACTGCTCATCAGGCCAAAAATTAAAAACCGCTTCAGTTTTCTCTAAATTGCGCATAGAAATATTTAGATTTAGGAAGAGGTTCTGAAAGACAATCATTCTAAAACTTGGAAAAAGCAACCAACTCAAATCCCACTGCTTTGCTTTCTCACTTATATTTTCTTTTTTGGCCTATGTCCAAGCCAACCCACCCCTTTCACAGCGAGGCAGGTTTTCCAGTTCCGCCACAGTTTGGGAATTCACATACTAGGAAGCTCCAAAATCAGAGCCATAGAGAGGCTATTTCTGATCAAAAACTGCCTATGTTGGAGACACAGCACAGAGCAGGGGTTGGGTTAAAATAGAGATGAACATTAACATAGTTTTGTAGCATTACTTCTAACTAAACATGTCTCGAATTTTGTGCTATTCAGTTTACCTAGTTTTAAACAGAAAGAACAGCAGATGTTATCATTTTTGTTGCTCAGTCCAGGGATGACCCAGTCTATGTTGATGAGGGAACACAACTGGCATTTGGTCTTTAGCAAGGCCTGGTAGCTTGGTGGGAATTAGAGTTAGGTAATCTGTTGTGGACAGATTTTGTTTGCAGTTGAAGTCCTGCCTGCTTATTCTGGCATAACTCCAGATGTTAACTGCTTTATTAACTAATCCAATCAATCCGCTCATTACCTCTCCTAGCAGCATCCCTTCCTCTTGTCCCTTTCCCTTCTGTATAAAATCTTTTTACTTTCTCCCAGTCCATTTGTAGCATCTGATGAAGTACCATATTTACTGACAAGTGCGGCAAGACGAATTCAAGACAACTTTCCGATACTTAGATTCTATACCTGGAAAATTATAACAAATGTATACGTTTTCCACATACAGAATCTAATCATTGGGGAGGGGGGTCATCTTAAATTCAGCGTCATCTTAGATTCAAGTGAATATGGTAGGTAGTTGCCAATGAAAGCGGATGCCTCTCTGAACCAATTAGTCTCTCAGGAGCCCCCTACCAGTAGCGTTACACATCTCTAAGGTGCCCTCTGCCCCAGATTCCCACGTAGTAAGGTCGTAAGAATGGCA
>NW_005841873.1:1213996-1244854 GCF_000455745.1 Alligator sinensis
CCCCCCCGCCCAGCCACCCTCCAGCCGCTGCTGCCACTCAGGGAACAGACCATGGTACTTGCATCTCTGCCCCCTGCCCTACCTTCTCTGCCTGACTCCAAACAAAAACAATTTTGTGCTGACTCTAAATAATAATGCACTGGTTCGTTCCATTTGCACTGGACACATTTTGGAACATATCCATGAAGTAAATACTCAAGTATAATGTTTTAATACACAGGAGCTACCTCTTATATAGTGCAATGCTGGCATATTTTTTTTTTTAAGTGAAATCTACCCTGCCTGTCACATACAGTGAACAGATAACAACAAACTATGTTACTAAGGGGCGGGGGGGAAACCTCCTTTTTCAAATCCGGTTCAAGTACATACAACATTCCCCATTCCAATGACTTAACCCATCAGTACTGGAAAACCCACGGTCTGAAACTGAGTACCTTGCAGCTGCAGAGGCTGCCCCGCAGTGAGCTGACGCAGTTGGCTATGTGATAAAGTAAATTTATTCCCTTGAAACTGCAATGTTACAGGTGTCTCCGGCTGAGCGATTCTGCCTTGAGCTCCTGCTATGGAGGCCAGTTGGGCTATTTTTACTACCTCACCACCTGTAAAGGAGGGAAATAGGCATTAAAGAAGGTCCTTTGGCTTTTGCAATTCTCAGTTTTGGTTAGTAAATTGGTGCTGAAGCGCCTTCCATGCATAATTCTATTTAGTGCAGTAAAAGTGTCATATAAAAGTTCAGCAGGTATTACTTTGGGTTTGTTGGATAAACTGGAAAGAAACTGATCATTTAGAACTAAAACATCAACGTTTTAGAAGTTATCCTTCCACTTTTATAAGCAAAAGGTGTAAGAGCTACCTGAAAACTCATGTGACACTTTGTAACAGAACAGGAAGAGACATTAAAGTGATTTCCACTGCCTTTTCAAGAGCGCTGAGAAAGATTTAAAGAGGAGACAAAATATTCACACAAAATATAGTGAGATAGAGGTGCATTTTATATACAGCTCCGAGATTAAAATTTGCTGCTGAAGCATCATTTATAGTAAGTGGTCTGCACTGAGACAAATCAAAAAAGCTTTAACACAATACGTACCAGAAGCTTTTTATGATTTAAAAACAGTAAGGTTACACGCAAGGAAGCATCAAGTATTAAATGATTTAGAAAAGGCCAGCACAAACACGTAGCTTTTGTAAAGGCAGTGCATTACCCCAGAGATAAAATTAATACATCAGTGCTCAGTATTCTACATACATGCTAATAGGCAATGCACACACAACCTTAAAGCAAAGCCTTATTGCTTTTCTCTGCCTAACAGTTGCGACTTTTGTCTCTGCGAGAGAGGCCTTTTAGCAGATGGATTAGTGTTTAATATGGAAAGAATAATTAGGACAGAGCTAAAACATTTGGTCTGAAGGAAGTCTTGCCAGCAGAAGAAACATGCAGAAATAGGAGATTAAGTTGACACCACTAATTTATGTCCACAGCAATTCTATTGTTTCTTATCCAATTTTTGATTGTCCTTGGTCATAAGCAATGTCGTGAGCAAGGCTAATCAGAAGAGTGAAAAAAACAACGATTCTGTACACATTTTAGGGTGCCTAGTAACTTAACCTCATTGTAGTAAGAAGGTGGGAGAAACCTTGAAAGGGGAGGCCACTTACTAGGCAACCGTGCCTGGGCCTGAGAGGTCAGTACCAGCCTCTGAGGCAGCACACTTTGTTGGATGGTGTGCGAGGGGGCCTGTGGCTGGGTCTGGCCTAGCTGTGAGGCCTGTGCAGTGGTCTGACCCCGCTGTTTCACAGGATTGGCTGTGCTAGTTGCTGTGGTGAAGGTCGCTGCTGGCTGGTGTCTTGGAGCACTGGTGGAAGCCTGAGTTGTCTGAAACTGTGCTGCTGCGGCTGCAATCAATAAGGTTTGTTTGTGCAAGCTGTTAGAGGTTTTAACTCCACTGTTTTAAACAACCTGCATTAAAAAGAAACCTTCCAAGAGGATATTAAAATAGCTAAAGGAATGGCTTTTCCTTACAGACTGGGATTTCTACCCATATTTATCACTCTAGCCTATTTTTACATTATACAATCAGTAAGTATGTTTTAAAAGACTAAAAGCATACACATGAACTCCTAAGTTGGGCAGAACATTAAATACAATCAAGGTTTAAAAACCAACTGGGCCACAGGATATTCCATGCATTATCACAATTAGGCTATACCAAGCTTAGCTTTGCACTACACCAATAGATCATACAGTAGCAACTAGTGAGAAAATTTACTGGCAATTAGTTGGTTTGCATCTCTGTTTTAAGAGCCATTAGTATTCTAGACCATTAAGCTAGAGGAAAGAAGAGTTCTATTAACATACTAACACATATCAATGTATTAAGAGATTTCGGCAACCAAAGCAGCAATACTGTTCTTACCTTGGTTTGCAGAAACCGTTGCAATGGGAGATCTCCCTCGGACTTGTCCCTGCTGAGTTACTGTAGCTGTGGTCACTGTGCGTTGTACTTGAGTGCTTGGAAAAACAACAGTCCTACCCTCAGGCTTCTGTCCATACTGAACTGGTTGAAACAACCTGAAAATTTTATGTAAAATAAAAGCTTCAGACAAATTGCTTACCCCAAACCTCTACAAATGAATTCATTTCCTCCTCAGTGAAATGCCTTCCTTGGAGAATGGGACAATCTAGGTCATTGATTAATTCCTATATAATTCAACTTTTCTTTAAAAAAAAAAAAAAAAAAAAAAAAAAAAAAGGGAATTGTTTCACATTGCTGTAATGCTGTTTTCCCCCCCCAAGTCTTTAGCTTCTACCGCCGCTGCTTTTATTCTTGGCTTTTCCAAGGAGCAGCAGCAATAGCAAAACACTGAGTAAAAATGCGATTCATCTCATTACTAATCTTTAAAACCCTGTGGGCGGGGATGCAACTGGCAGAAAAAAAAAAAAAAAAAAAAGGAAAAAGGAAAAAAAAGAAAAGCTACTGCTACCAGGGAAATCTATAACCGTAACATGTGGACATGTGCAGAATAATTAAAATAATGGTGATCGACTTCAATCACATAGGCTGCAAGCAGGAAAAAGAAAGGGGCTATCACAAGGCTTTCAGAGGGATGCCCCATGTCCAGAAAGAGAAGCTGTACAACTTCAAGATGCTGCAGATTAAAATCAGGTCCACAAGAAATATTGTTACACTTTATGTCACTGAACTATTCCTTATGCAATTGTAGCCACAGCTATATGCCCGAAGGACTTCCAAACTACCTGCTAATACAGAAAAAAGACATACTTTCAGTTTCCTAGAACTAGATGCTCTCTCTATATCTGAATGTGAAATATATCACACTACAGGCCAAAGGAAAAATTTGGCAAGCCACAAGCTGAGTCAAAGTAGAACTGAGCCATGTGCTTCAAACAACCATACATATATCATGACACCGTGTTATGTCATGCCACAGTAAAATTTGGCTTTTTGTCAGAGCTGCTAGTCTGCGGTCATCAAACCCTGATTTACTTCCAAATTTAGAGCATCATAAATGCGCTTGAGTAAGCCAATATCCACAGCTTAGAGAACAAGGAGGCTAGATTGTGCAATACAAGAGTAATGAAATAACTAGGGCATCATGTGGTCCTAACAAATCTAATACACTACCAGAACCAGTTTCATAAGTAAATATTTTCGAAGTAATATAAACTCTTCAACCAAATACAGATACGAACCAGTGAATAACTACATCTCAAACATGTCACCAATATTATATCCAACAATATTTTCTTGTAAAGTTGTGCAAACCTGCTTGGTTTGAGCTTCACTGGGTTAGCTCTGGGTGGAGGTGGTGGTGAGCTGTAGATTTCTTCAATAAGCTTTCTGGTCACCTTTTGTTTTGGCAAAACTTGTGCTTCATAACGAGTCATTTTATTTTCTATGCCAATCAGATCAAAGAGAGACGTATCTGTACCCTAGGATTATTGTGAAATAATAAGGTGTCAGTGCAGATAAGTAAAAAAGTTAAGAGTAGCTGGTATGTCTCTTTACTCAGTTTATATAGCCCAAAGATAACAAATGTTTCTAGCTTCTCTCATTTGCTGCATTTATTTAAAGAAAAAGAGAGTCAGGTTTACTTTTAGTTAATAGATGTTATGCTGAAATATCTAACTGCCTACGTAAAATCTACAGTTAAGATTCCCATCCTTACATTGGCTAGAAGTGAAATTAAATAGGTAGTCAGACTACTGTACAGAAAACAGAACTTACATAAAAACTGCTGGAGCTTTTCCAGTATTTCCAATAGCCTCATTAATTAAATACCAGTAAGTACAAAACTGAAATACCAAAGACACAGGGCATATTTGGATAATCAAAACAGCATAAAAATATTCAACTGAGTGTTTTTAGTATGCCTGTTACTATCAAGGCACAGTATACACACGTTAAAGACAACAAGCCGATCCAAAAAGCTTATGCCTTTCATCATTCTCTTCTTTAGCACAATTACTTTCCCCTTCTTGCAGGAGTATACCAAGGCAAAAAGAATGAGGACCTCCTCATGTTAAAAAAGAAAAGTTACTATGAATCCTGAAAACAGGAAGATGATTATGGAACCTGATAGTAAAGTGGGCTTTACTGCAATTTTTTCAGATTTTGCCCGTCAAGAATTTTTGTAGGTATAGGAAAGTTCCTGAAGACCAAATCCATGACTGCAATGCAAAACAAAGCCAATCTCTGCACAGGCAGCTGAAACATGAATGCCAATCAATTACTAACCCAATTCTGAAAACTCATCAACAAATTATGAGAAATTAGGAAAGATGTAGTAAATGTACCTTGAACTAGGTATGTAGCAAATTCCTTCTGTTTATGATCTGTAGTTTGACCTGAAGTATACACACCGTAGTAAATACCTAAATTCTGCAAGTTTTTAAAATTCACTTTTTCACTCACCTTCCAAAGATCAGATTCTAGAGCTTTTAGTATTAGTGAAGCAGTTCCATACTCCAGTGCTTCTGACACATAAGAGGAGCTAGAAAACCTGGGATTTATAAGGTCCGGATGATTACAAATCCTTTGCAGCTGCATCAGAACATGGAGGACACTGACAAAATGTCCACTTTTAAGTGCATCTTGGGTTCTGTTGAAGAAAGAAAAAATGTAAATACCACAATTTCAGTTTAGCTTTCATAAAGAGCTGACCTTAACTTCACAGGGCCAGAATCTGAAGTGAAAAGTGTTACACAACAATCTTAATATGTGGAGAGAAGCATCAGAAAAGTGAATGTGAATATGGGATAGGCATTAAACTGAGGGACCAACAGCACTGCCTAAAAATCAGACAGAGTCCAAGGATGTAGGGATCCCCCACACAACTCTGCCAATAGACTCCACAGCTTCCCAAACACCTCTTGGGTATAGATCAATAGTTATGTTGAATTCTTCTAGCTTTGTGACGTAGAAAACATCCACCAGAGGTAAGAATCAAACAAAAGCAGTTTTTCCTACTGACCACCAGAACTCTATTTAAAGTTTCCAGAGGTAAATACCTAAACATTCAATTTTTTAAGTCACTGATTTTCAACTTGTGGTCTGTGGACCCCAGGAGGTCTGCAGACCATGTCTAAGGGGTCCACAAAAGATGACTACGATCAATCAAAAGTATGTGAATAGCTACACTTACAATTCAAAGGGGTCCACATCTCCCTTCAAAATTTTCAAAGGGATCCGTAAATGAAAAAAGGTTGAAAACCACTGTTTTAAGCCCATAATATCACTTGCCTCAAATTTTAAAGCTTCCAATGTAGACGTATGATTTTCACTCATTATGAAAGTGTTTGGAGAAATACTAAATGCCATTACCCAGCAGAATCACAGCATTTTTAACTTACTATTAGAATTCCTTACCCTGGTTGTAATATGACATCTTCATACATTGCCTTTTGCCGATTAGAAAGACGACACTTTAGCACATGCTCATATTTTTTTGTAAGTTGCTTTTCAACATCTCTCTTTGATCTTCGCAAAATAAATGGTTGAATCATCTGAAAAGTTTCATAAATTAAAAAGAAAATTCTCCTCCACATTAAGATTCAGTTTGACAGCTGACAACTAAGATTATCCAGACATGATGTACATATGCGCTGGACCTATGTGTAACATGATTATGCTGCCATACAAATGGCTGTAGGAATGCTGTTTGGGGATTTTTTTTCAACTTCTGGCTAATTGTGCTCCAAAATCTAAGCTTTTATTATTGGTTTGCTTGGAGGGTTTTCCCCATTTTCACAAAGAAATCTCTAACCCTTTACAGTGGGAAAAAAAAAAAAAAAAACTTACAAGTTGTAAACTGAAATGTAAATCAATGCCCATGTGTGCTGGCACCTTCAAAACCAGAGCTTTCAGAGATGTGTGAAGTGCCTCTATTCATTGCAAAGAAGTGATAAAGTCTGTTAATTATTTCAGTGATGATCTTTTTAGCAGATGCACAAAATAGCAAGATTTGCTAATCTTGGCATGCAATGGAAGAAAATTTGGGCAGGGTAAGATTCAACATCCAAATGATTCAATCTGCTTTAACTAAGTTGTAGGTTTATATTAATGTAGTTAAACGAGAACAAACCTCTGCCAATCTAAATATGACACTCATGGATGTTGCTTAAGTCAGTTTCTTGCTCGCTTAAATGCATTTCTGGTGCACAACAAGGGATAAGGAAATTGGGACCCATTTTTCATGTTCCCACTCATATTTCTTCCATGGTGCCAAAACTTCCTTCTTATATCCCTGTATGTCAAGAGCCCCAAAAACCTATCCCTTACCCAGCTCTTAAAATCACCAGCTTGTCTCAATAATACAATTCTGTACTGTCACTAGAAAATTCTTTGACACAATGAAAATCTGGGGGCACCAAAAGTTAACTGGATGCGACACAAAAGCCCTTCTTTGGGTTTAATCATGGAGTGTAATGGATCTTAAGAGGGATATGATTTGAAAGGATTCATGTCACATAAGAACAGGGACCAACACACAACAATATTTTGCCAACATACATTGCAATGCTTAGAGCACGAGTTCCTATATGAATTGATCCAAGTGTTAAGAAAAGGCAGAAAATTCAGAGTTCACCTAGCTGCCCCGACAACCTCATTTTTTCCATCAGGTATGATTAAAGTAGTAAAGATGAAGAGAAAAATAATGACATACTCTGTGTAATCTTATGACAAGCTTATGGCAATAATCCTGGTTTTCCTCATTGGCTGCTTTTACTGGAAAGTCTAGATAAGGTCTGGAAATTCCTGGAATTAAAAAATGCACCATGGTCCACAACTCCATCAGAGTATTATGCAAAGGGGTGTCTATCAGGAGTAAGCGATGCTGGCTGTAAATAATAAAACAAAGTTTGTGAAACATCAAGTATTAGTTATTAGGTACTCATTTATGAAAAATGAGACACACCTACTGAATACATATCTGACTCAAATGCTTAAAAACTGAAACCCTACAGCATACAATACTACTAAAATAACCGCCATTGCAAATCAATTTAAAACAAAACATCGCCTTCTTTGGAAATTTTTAAGAGCAAGTTAGACCAACACTTATCCAGCGTAATTTAGACATGAATGAACCTGCCTTGAGCAGGAAACTGGACTAGATAGCCTGAGGTCCCTTCCAGCCATATTTTCCTAAAATGCTATAAAAATAAACCCAAAATCCAAATTTCCTTTATCACTGCCCAAGGCAAAATTTGCTTCTTCAGTAAATAATTAAAAGAAGCAAATAATCTGTTTGCCTAACATCTCAGCTATGTTGGGATGCAATGCCCTCTGTAAAAAGATGATCAATTCAAACTAAACAAATCAGTGTTATATAAGCATTCAAGACTGTTACAACATTAATTTAAACAACTTCCTCTCTGCTTCATTGTTTTAATAAAAAAATACAATGTTATAAAAAAAGTCACTCACTGACACTAATGCAAATTTAGAGACTGACCCAAAATAAACCATCTCTCCATCAAGCTAGCTTCCTGTTTCTATAGCATAAAAATATTTTAGGAAATCTACTGCTACAAGAGCAACTACACCACATGTGAGCAAGTCTCTGGAACTTGACTGTTTAAGTAAAGGAATCTCTAGGTTCTTATCTGGATAGTTCGCAAAGTACACACAGAAGACACATGAATAAATTTTTAAGTAACCCTCTTCTAAAAGAAAAATTGATCTAGAAGTGATGCAAAAAAACCCCCTTGATCTGATCCATACCTCCGGAGACTGAAGAGTGCCTCCCAGTGCTTCTCTGTCATGTTTTTAATTTGCTGCATCTCATCTACAACTAAGTACTTCCATCGCATCTTCATAAAGGCTTGGTGACCTTTAAACAGCTGTTTATACGAGGTGATGCACACGTTAAAGCTGTTGGGTTCTGTCCACCCCTACAAAAAAATCCCCAAGGTAAATAACAGCAGGATGGACACATGGGAGAATTTTACTGACCCCTACAACAAGCTGTGGTTTGGCAGCAACAGAAAGATACTGCACCCCTAACCATTTGTGAGTAAATCTTTGTCTTCAAATTATAGTTGCCCTTGAAAAATGGTTAAGGCATCTCATGACTTGTTCAACACTGAGGTTACTCTGTCATTTCTCTGGGTTTTTCAAAGCCTTTTTGTGGATTAGTGTCTCTTGATAAATGCGAGAGGTGCCTGTTACATTTGTTGTTACCGATTTCTTGTTATATTATGACAGGAACATGCTGCACAGAGTTGCTAATACAAGCAGTGATCTAGTCGGACATTAGATTCAGGTAAAAGTCTCACTGCTAAAACTATAAAGATGGCAGTGAAAACACTGCAGAATACAGTACCTGTCTCTTGGCTCTAAGTTCTCTTTGGCTCCCGAAGTACAAAAGAATTTTCAACCCAGGGCACCAGCGTTTCAGCTCAAGCTCCCATTTCAATATGTTACAACTCCGTACAACAACAAGATGAGGACCCCAATTACCTACAGGAAGAAAACCATTGCAGGTGACAATACCAACATACTTCTGAGAAACACTGAAACTCATGCTCTCCCTTCTGCTCTTAAATTAAGGACTGAATGTACCGAGTTCATTATTAAAAACAGATGGGAGACCATAATAATCCTGATAACATGACTAACAGCAAGAGTTAACTAGTCTGAAAACAGAGGTATCATTTAGGTTGGCAATCATACAATTACAACTATTTATGAATGACTCTGGAGTGAACAGAGTCCCGTGTTCATTACACAATATAAGGGATTCTTTTTTATGCTATTAAACTGAAAATTTAATAAATAACTAAATTGGTCTCTGAAAGCCACACAAAGGGAACAGCAGACTGATCAGGAAGCTGCCAAATAGTATAGCTAGAACATGAAGCAACTGAGTCCTAAATTTCAATCTAAATAGGTTTTTACTAACATAATCCTTCTTCTCCATCTGTTAAGTCTAATTTTACTCAACTAAAACAAAGACTATGAAGCAAATCTGACACTCTCTGTCTCCCTCTCACTTTGTCTAGTGCATATTAATTTGCTGGCTCCTGTCTAGCTTCTGATGCTGCTAGCAGCTGATGCTTATCTCCCACCGCACCGTGTCCTGTGAGCCAACTCCCCTTTCCAGCAGAAGCCAACCTACCAAAGCCACCTGAAACACAGTTAAGTGGCACTGCTAACTGCCAGAACACTTAAGTGTGCTCCCCCTACAGCTATGCCCCAAACTGTTTTCATATAGGATTTGGCAAATACACATACACACACACCTGGAAAGATCCAGATCAGAATTGCACAAGGATCCTCTGGCACGTCTAGGGAATGCATTCAGCATGTTAGATGCCATCTTTGGGGGCTTGAACATATGCTACAAAGCACCATGCAGCTACCCTGTGTCTGGCTCCATATGTATTAAGTTTCAGAACTAGAAGCCTGAGCACAGATGCAGAGTGAACTTACCTTCATTGCAAGCCAAGTGTGCAAAGAAGGCAATGACTTGCACAGTTTTCCCAAGCCCAGCCTCATCTGCCAGAATACCATTTAGATTCTTCTTATATAGCTTTGCTAACCAGTCCAGCCCAATCTTCTGATACTCTCTGAGGGTCCCGTACAACAGGGACGGAGTATTATATTTTACCTGGAGCAAAAGAATATATGCATATATGTTTCTACTTTTGATTAAAGCTTAGCATACAACTAAGTGTAAGGAAGCAAGCACAAAATGTTTCCTATAGTGATTTGCTAATTATAAAAAACATTTGATTATTAACTGGTTGTTAAGAAATATAATCTAGATAATGTCACATACAAGGGTGACATTGAGGAATGTCACCCTTGATTCTTGAGGAAACATGAGCAATGTTAGCTTGGTACTTCAAGCATATTTCTAAAGCTAAATTCTTTAAATAATGCAAATACAAGCTCAACTGAAAATGATTTTTACCGCTGTTGTGATCCTAGCGCTGCCTTTAGGTAATAGCACTTCTGCAGCACCAGCAACTTCTGCTATGTCTCTTGCATGTTTCTTTGGAGGACTTGATCTCTCTAGCCCCTTATACTGATCAATGCTGAGAAGCGAGTCTATGAGGACCACTTCCTTCTGAGGGCTCTCCCTGTCAGCTGCATGGTCTTCCATTTCTACAGCACACATAATACAAAAATTATTACTAGGGATATACCAAAATCATGATTTCATGATTTTTAAGGAAACTGAAATCAGGCACTTTTCACAAAAATAAATAAATAAATCAGAGAAATCTGTGAACAAAAGAAAGCCTGCAAAAAAAAGCAGGGAAAAGCAAGACTAGGTAAAAATAAAAAGGTTTTACTATTTTTTCCCCCCCTGAGCAACAGAGCTAGGCTGGGATGGGGAATTGGGGGGAGGGGAAGAGCATGGCCTGGCTAGGACAGCGTGGCCCAGCTGGTGGACAGCGGGGCAGTGGTGGCCCATCCCTGCGACCATGCGTGCCCAAAGAGGGGCAGGGGGAGCAGTACTGGTTCAGAAGCAGCAGAGCCAGGAGAGGAGGGGAAATGCGACCTGATTGGGGAGCAGCAGGGAGGCAGCGGCATGGCCTCATGCTGGGATGGGACAGGGCTTATGTTTCGTAGACATTAGACATTAGGGCTGGAACCTTAATTCAGCTGACGGTCATTTCCCACCCATGCAGGCCAGGGCCAGGAGGGGAGCAAGGCCAGGCAGGGCTAGGGGGCAGTGGCAGCCCAGGTGTCTGTCGGTCACCCCAGCCAGAGGTGTGGGGGCACAGCCATAAACTGCTTGCAAAACTGGAGCCCAGGGCCACAGCAAGCCCATGAAATTTGACCCTGGGCTTCACGACTTGAGTAGTTTCACAAGATAACTAAGGCATCTAATTCCTATTTAGGTTATTAACTTGTTGAATGTTTCAATTGTTTTCTGTTTAGCCATCTAGAATGAAAAGCAAGTTGAGCTCAGAAATAGGTTCTGAATGTTTACACCATAGGGATATCAGAACAGAAACGAGCTTTGATAATCCCACTAAGAAATCCTCAGAAATTTTTCCGTATTTCAGAACAAAAAGTTCTGTGACAAACGATGCAACATACAATGAAAAGTTACTCCCTAAATTTAACAGTGTACTTCCAGCTTTTCTACAATGCCACTGTCGTTCACAAGAGCCTCTCAAACATTAAATTAAATGTATCCTTACAATATCCACAAAGTAGGAAAAGATTATTCTCCTGTTATACATTGGGAACTGATACACAGAGAAATTAAACATCTTTTTCAAAATCATCTAGAAAAATATTCAGCATTACCAAGAGTAGCACCCAAATCTCCTAAGCCCTTTTTCTGGGTCCTTGATCACAAAACCGTTCTACCTTATGAGACCATATGGTCCCATTCAGAAGCCAGTACTGTACTTTTCATTTGTTTCAGATGGACCTTTATATCTGGTTTCTCAGAATATGAACCATCTTAATGGAATTCAATTTTATAAATAAAATAAAATCAATTTACCTTCTTCACTGGTATCCTCTTCAATGTCAGGCTTAGGCTGGGGCCAGTGAAAATTCTCTGCAAAGGCACCTTCATACATCTTTACTAAGTCATCCAAAGGCAATTCAGCTGAAGGTCATTGAATATATACAAAGTTATTACCCGTAACAACTAGTAACAGTCCATATTGTTGCTTTAAGTATCAAAGTATCTCTTATTGCTATGTTAGACATACATACACAATCTGCAGTTCAAAACTACGATAGTTGGAAGGATAGCAACTATTTTAAGTAATTATTGAAGACCTGGGGTTTGGAGGACATTAGCCTTTACCTTTGGACACCTGAGTTTAAATCTGATTAAAAGGGTAAATGACAGGAGCTCAGCTTTTTTAATCACCATCCAAACTCACCATACACTCTATTAGTTAAAGCTCAGGGGAAGCGTAGCACTGAAACAGTGAAGCAGTCCCTGCTAGTTATTCTGAACAGTAGGTACATGCTCTGTAAGAGCAACTTTTGTAAAGGCCTTTGTCCTTTTGACTGGTCAGCAGCCCCTTATAAGCTAAAAATGGCTCAAATCTGCTGAATTTCAGACATGCTACAAAGCTCTTCTCCTTGAGCAAGCAGCAGCTGATGGAGGGTCACAGCAGTTGAAGGTGATGGTTCGAGCAAACTGGAAGAGGTGAGGGAAGGTTTAAAGCAGCATTGTTTGTATAAGTGATGTTTCTTCCACCTTCCTGCAGCTCGTGTGTTCTGAACATATAGCAAGGGCACCTACAGACAGCTCTGCTTGGAAACTTTTTGATGCTGGGCCCATCTATAGGAACAACATCTAACTAAAGAGTCACTCACACAGGGCACATCTACACACGATGCTACAGTGATATAGTGTCAGCAGGCACAAACAGTGACACTGCAGCTGTAGCGACACGCTTTCTCGGTATGGCGCATCACTACAGTGATATAGGTGCTAAAATAACCATGCACCAGCAGCACAGCACAGTAACGGCTGTTACTGTGCCATCATTTAGTACTTCCAAAAGATACTACTAAGGAAGGTACTCCAAAAAAGTACTAAATGATGGCGCAGTAACAACAGCGCCATAGGGGCACATGTAGATATGCTCACAACGACACTTTTTCCCCCAGACCAATTATGTAAGAATCATCTAACTAAATACAAACATTCCTCAAAGTTCAATAATTTAGCCCCTAAAATTACCAAATACTAAGCAAGCACACACCAAACGAAGCAAAAAGCCTCCTTAAAGGAATACCAAGTCGACCGAATTTGAAAGCTGAACGCACTAATAGAAGAAGCATTCTTTTGCTAATAGCCATTATTTACAAACACAAGGCAACAGAATTGCTACATATTTTCATACATTACAGCACTAGGTTCAAACCTGTGTTCAAACCCCACATGCATACCTTCTTTGGCTAAGTTAGACAGTTCAGTTTGATGGTTTATATTTCCTTCTTTAGCCTCTTGCTCTGCAATCGTTTCCTCTTCATCTTCAACTAAAATCAGAACACAATAAAGTATGGTTGCATACATAATAGGTCTGCAAATTTAAACATGCCTCAGATCTTTTTTCCAAGTAACAGGCACTCAAAGTCAAAGGGATATTTTAGAAGAAGTAAAACATTAGAAAATTGGTCTTACAATCATGGAATCATAGAAAATTAGGGTTGGAAGGGACCTCGTGAGGTCATCAAGTCCAAACCCCCTGCTCAAAGCAGGACCAGCCCCAGCTAGACCAAGGCTTCGTCTACCATGGTCTTAAAAACTTCCAATGGTGGAGAGTCCACCACCTCTCTGGGTAACCTGTTCCGTGTTTTACTACTCTCCTAGTGAGAAAATTCTTCCTAATATCTAACCTAAACCTCCCTTGCTGCAACTTGAGACCATTTTCAATCACCTACCCGGGAAATCTTCCAAGAGGAGACTGGACGGTCACCTTGCTGGAGTCACCTGACTCCCAGTTGTCTGTCCTGCCTGGTGCAGGGGGCTGGACCCGATGAACCCCCAGGGTCCCTTCCAGCCTCGCAATCTATGAATCGCTCCTTGTTCTGTCATGTGCCACCACTAAGAACACTCTAGCTCTGTCCTCTTTACAACCCCCACCCCTTCAGGTCGCTGAAGTTTACTATTAAATCCCCTCTCAATCATCTCTTCTCTAGACTAAATAAGTCCATTTCCCTCTGCCTCTCCTCATAAGACATGTGACCCAGCCCCCACACCATTTTTGTTGCCCTCTGCTGGACTCACTCCAATTTGTCCGCATGCTTTCTGTATTGGGGGGTCTAAAACTGAACACAGAACTCCAGATGTGGCCTCACCAGTGCTGAACAGAAGGGAAATCACTTCCCTTGGTCTGCTGGCAACAGACCTACCAATGCAGTAGTCTGTTAGCCTTTTTGGGAACAAGGGCACACTGCTGGCTCATATGCAGCTTATTGTCTACAGTAACTGCCAGGTCCTTTTTTGCAGAGCTGCTGCCCAATCAGTCAGCCCCCAGCCTGTACCAGTGCATGCGACTGTTCTGTCCTAAGTACAGGACCTTGCACTTGTCCTTGTTGAACCTCATGAGATTGCTTTTGGCCCACCCTCCAATTTGTCTAGATCACTCTAAATCCTAGCCCTGCCCCTCCAGCATATCTACTACTCCCCCCAGCTTGGTCTCATCTGAAAACTTGCTGAGGGTGCACTCTATGCCATTTTCCAAGTCATTGATGAAGACACTAAACAAAACTGGCCTCAGGACCAACCTCTGGGGCACACTACTTGATACGGGCTGCCAACTAGACATCGAGCCATTGATTATTACCCTCTGAGCCTGATGCTTCAGCTCGTTTTCTATCCACCTTACAGTCCATTTATTCAGCCCATTCTTCCTTAGCTTGCCTGCAAGACTGTTGTAGGAGACTGTATCAAAAGCCTTGCTAAAGTCAGGGTATACCACATCCACTGGTCTCCCCACGTCCACAGAGCCAGTCACTTCATCATAGAAGACAATCAGGTTGGTCAGGCATGACTTGCCTTTGGTGAATCCATGCTGACTGTTCCAAATCACCTTCTCCTCCAAGTGCTTAGAAATAGATTCCTTGAGGATCTGCTCCATGTCTTTTCTCAATTAAACTGCTGAATCCTATACCTTTGTACAGCCAGGATCCAGCGAGTTGTTTAGGGTGGTTTATACGTAAACTTACAAATGTTATTTCATTCTTGAGGTACAAATGAACAGCCCAAGCACTTTGTATTTTAACTAGGAAAGTAAAATCGAAGAAGCTAATACCACAAATTCCTGTCCCTCTCTTTCCTCCACCTCTGTTACGAATTGTAATGAAGCCTTGGCAACAAAATTTTATACATGCACCTCACCTCATACTGCTCTTTAATTTTTAAGAATTGGGTGAACTAGTTATTTTGTGAAAATCACCAGGTACATGGAGCAGCAGACCGACAACTAGTGGTTTAATATTTTTTATGTATAAACCATATGCACATGCACATTTCCCAAGTATACCACATACCGCAGATATGAAATTTTGAAAAGCAACTAACCTTCCTCATCAGTCAAGGATGTGCTTGCTTTTCTTTTCCTTCCAGATGACAACAAATCCTAGCATCAAATAATTAAAATGTTTTAAATCCAGAGAATAAAAACACCAGATATCCTTTAAAGAAGCAATATGCAACCCATGCCAGCAGTATAATGATCTATCTTCTTCCCTTAAAACTCTAACTTTCAGCACCACCATTAAATTGGAGAATAGACCAAACTCCATCCAGTAAGTTCAGTACATCAGCATCTCATTGGGACTCTGTGCCAATGCAAGGGTTTACTTGGAGAGATCACTCTGCAAGATGAGGACCTGTATATTCAAAGGGGTAAATCACTGCCCTTTCACAAAAGCTGTGAGCTCAAGGACAGTAAGAACAATCTAGTTTGATCTTCTGTATGTCACAGGAGTCCCTCTACTGAGTAAAATGACTAGTGTTTCAGTTTGCAGGAAACTAAACTATAAGTCACATGCAGGAAATGCAGGGAGGGAAGTAGGGGAATGAGGCCTGCAATGACTAGGAATTAATTAGGTGAGATATGCTCAGATCATCTTGACAGGCAAATGTCATGGACTGAAGAAAAGAGTCAAAAATCCCCAAACTTCCTGCCAATTTGACCAGGGGAAACTCTTCACTGACCACCAACCTGAGAACTGTCAGACAATCCTGAGCATGTGAGCAAGGTATCTCACACAGACATCTAGAAAGAGACTTCTCTGCACCACCACCTCTGAGCACTGATCTACCCAGATCTGGTATCCCGTCTTCCATTATGAGAAGGTTAGGACAGTACAGGCAATCGCGCTCTCAAGGTCCATGAGGAAGGGAAGGAGTGCAAAGGGGAACTTAGATTTGCAGATTACTTGGTCAAAAGGGACCACCATGACCAGAAGCCTGATTTCCTGGATTAAAATACTCCTTTTTAAAAAGTCATCAGATCGTGTTTATAGCCAAACGTATTCCCTTACGTTTGGCTATATTAAAACACATTTTCTTGGACTATTACTAATGAATAAGGTGAGTCAGAGTACTCTTTAAGAGTAACTTCTCCTTACCATTAATTTCTACCCCACCAATGAACGTGTGTGCAAACCCTACCAGCAAATATTTTTTAACTTAATGATCCAAGTAGAGAGTCAACCACTAATAAATACATCTTTCTTTTTTAAACACTAGAACAACTCTTTCAGATCCTCTGCAGTTTTCTATTAACTCACATTTTAAAAAGAATTTTATCATTCCCAGGCATAAACAGAATTCATTATTGAATTGAATATGTATGGTTCCTAAAGTGTGCTACTTTTCCCCTAATGACAAACTGTTTATGACCAGAAATCTAGCATTAACTTCCAGAATATATTTCATATTCATCTGTCCACAACTTCGAAGAGCAGCTTTCATGTTTATTTGAAACTGATTAAAAACTTTGTATTAAATAAAGGCAGTCAAATTATGAATAACTATGAAGTACTTTTTTAAGCAGCAGAAAAAACTTACCATCTCCTTTTCCTTTTCCAATGAAATAGCTTCTGCAAACTTTACACCTTTATCTGAAAAGATATTACACTTCAGGCACCCAACAACTGTTCTATATTCACCCATCAGCAATTCTATATTCTTATGCTAATATTTAATTTAATCAAAAGCAGCAAAATCAAACTGGTTGGATTCACGAATCAGTTCTTAACATTGGATAGATATCACTGTCAAAAAGATGAGACCCTTTTTAGAGTAAATGGATGGAATGATGCAAACGCTGAGAAGCAGGTTATGACTGTATACCAGAAATCTAATTAAATCAAGTGTAGTTACCTTTCTTTGATTTTTTCTTTAAATTCAAAGCTTTTTTCCTTTTCTCTTGGAATTCAATCTGCAATTTTATTTCAACAACCTAAAAAGTAAAGCAACAAAAGCTGATGGACCATTGCAATTTCAAAATTAAAGTGGTTAGACTTTTACAAACAATCTTGCCTATACAAATAAAAAATAAATAAAAAAAAAAAATCAACAGTTTACCTGTTCAATGTTAGACCAGAAGTATTCTATTTCTCTAGCAATTGAAGCAGCAATGCGTCTCAGTTTGTTTTGCTCCTCTCTTTTGGCTCTCTCTGCATTGAGCTTCTTTTCCTCATGGTAGCGAGCCACAGTTCTCACCATCTAATAAAACCATCATATAATCAGTGCATGCCCTCATTCCTTTTAAATCACCTTTCAGCATCTTTGGTTGTTGCTTCACTTTTCTATTATGAGTGGAGGTAAACAGGTTCTTCCTTCTCTGTACCACTCGTCATTTATCTACTGCATTCAGGTTTCCTCTTATTGGTCTCATCATTAAATTAAAGAGCTACAATTTTTGTGACTTTTTCCTCATATGTTTTCATTTCCATGCCTATTTCTAGAACTCTTTGATTTCTGCTATATCTTTTCTGAGGTTTCCTAACACAACACAACGTTTGCATGCAGCAGTTCCAGTAGAAGAATGCTCTTTACATACTGTTGGATGGAAGGAGTAGCTGACATAAAATAAACAAATAATATGGCTGCAATTGCCAAAACTGCTGCAAGTCAGTATCCTAAACCTGTATTTGAGGCACCTGAATATATCCTTGAATTTTCAGAATGCTGAGAACCCCGCATTTTTCACTGAAGTCAATGGCTACCATTATGAAGTCAGGAGCAGATGTTAGGTCCTCAACACTTCTGAAATTCAGCATTTGACCTACAGAATTAGCCCAGAGCTTCACATTTTGGTCACCCCCTCACACCTACTATAAGGATTTTACCAGAAATAGAGACTATGTTTCAACACCAGTGTCACACAAAATACCTTCTTAGCAGTTGCCATCTTCCATTTTCTCTCTTGAGCAAAATCAGTTGCCATCCACTGCATTTCTTCCAGAAGATAATCCCAGTGAGATTTGGGTCTTGGGGCCTCCTGGAGTTTGGGCAATCGCCTCAAGGACCATAAGCCCTCCTTCCTCAGCTCTGCTATTCGTTGATGGATTTGATTTTCCTTAAAAACCAAAGGGCAGAAAATATCAGGTAAATCTCAAAGTTTAATGCTAGAACATGGGACATGTCTGGAACAAATCAAGCCTAGATATTGTATTGCAGTGGTAAAATTAACAGATTAAAGGTAATTCTGTTATAAGCAGAATTACAATAGCTGAAGCTGTATTTAACCAACTCCCCTGTTGTCAGCTTTTAGCTGGCTAAAAAGGGCACAGCAATCAGCTTACAAAACCTATGCAAACTATAATTAAACTAAATGTTTTGACTGAAATCAAGAGCTTTTCTTATCCAAAAAGTAATGTAATTGAGGATACGACACCTACACTACACAAAACATTTAGCTTTTAAGAGTAACAAGTCCTGTTAAAGACTCAAAAAGGCATGGCTCAGATTTACTAGAAAAGTAATTTGGCCACCCACTGCAACACAACTGGTGAGCAGACTGTTGACAATACCAAAAAAATCGTGTGTGGCAACGGCAAGTGTTTCCATTAACAGTTTTGCTTTTAGCTTCCTTGGAAGTCCATAAAATATAAAATAAGGACTAAATACTGAAAGACGAGATACATACACACGCGCCCACGCCCCCAAAGAACCAAGAGGTCCATGTAGGAAAGTCCCTCTTTTTAGCCCTTTGACAAGAGAATCTTTCTGCCTGATGTACCTTTTTATGTTCCCAAAGGAAAACAATCTTACCAGCTTTACTTGTTCAGCAAGCTTGTCTTGAGAGCTGTCTTGTGGTAACACTGCAGCATTCTGAGCTGGGCTCTGTGTTTTAGGTGCTGCAGCTACTGCCAAGCCTGGAGGTTTTGATGCAATTGGAGACAGAGACTTGTTAGTTGCTGGAGATGTCCTGTTTGTTTGCACTGGGTATGTAGAAAGTGGTGCTGTGCCTGAGAGTGTTGCTGGTGCGATAGATGAGGTAGGCGGCAGCGAATTTGCTGTAAGACGCTGGGAATTTTGGGCAGAATCTGCAGATGGTCGAGTCAGGGTCACAGTCTGTGCAAGAAAAGGATTTGTTAAGTGACTACCAAATGACGTTTAACATCACATACTGTGTAAATGTGCATTACAGGAGACTGTCTTGGCCAAATGCTGACTCAGCTTTGATCCGCTGACTACTTTTACCACAAATCAGGATTTTACTATTTTATTCAACAAACTATCTAGACAAGCAACCTAGTTAACACTAGTTACACTGCAACCATTTTACACCTTTCAGCTATCTGCAGGAAGAGATTGCCATTATAGTCTACTGGGGGTAGATTTTCACACCAGGCAACCTTTACATCCAGACATTTTGAACATCACGTACCTGTTGCTGTCCTGTAGCTTGCGGCTGGGACACCTGTGTTGGTGTCTGTCCTTGCACATGAAGGGCTGGCTGCACCTGCTGTTGAAGCGGTGCTGGGACCTGGGTATGTGGCGCAGTAGTGATGGGTACATTTTGTGGCTGGATCTTCACTTGAATCTGGGGCTGAGATGGAGATTCAACAATCTGTGGTGGCTGCTGTGGAAGCTGCAATGCAGCTGGGAGAGATGTTATGGGGACGTTAGCAGGTTGCAGCCTCCCCGGCAGCTGAGGCGGAGGAGTGTGTAAACTTGCGGCATTCTGCACAGGAGGGCCTTTGGATGGGTCATACTGCTGCTGACTTTGTTTCTGTCCAGTGAGCTGTACAGCTTGAGGAGTGGGAGGCATTCCACCTGCAAAGCAAGAGGAGATCCCACAGGAATGAATTTCATGGGCTAATGCTCCATGTTAATTTAACAGCATGTGGATTTTGACTCGTTACTTACTGTGCCACAAGACATCATCACTTTGAAAAATATCACATCACAATGACAAAAATAAGTCACCATCACAATGAACAGTACAATCCATCATGCACAGGAATACAACTAAATTTGTGAACAGCACTACTACAAATAATATGTTATTTTTATTAAATTATCGTCTGAATTTCCCACATTTTTATGCACCAATGAGTTAGATGGAGACAATCCTAAAATATCGGCACCACTAAGTCCTAACATATGTTGACTGATACTGAGGATGCTGCTCACTAACACACGTGTACCAAAAAGGACGGTCAGTGAACTGGCACCTTTAATGAAGGAAAAAACAAATCTTGTCATGGATGCTTCAAACTGGGAGATCTCCTCCTTTATTTATTTATTATTACAGACCTGTGGATTAGATTCAGAACTCCTGGACTAACAATTTGCATCAGCACCTGTGACGTATTTCCATGCCCACATGCACCTCTGGAGCCCGTCACTTAGCTCCTTAAACAATCCAGGCATTGCATACCAAGTATTAATTTACAGGGAGAAATCTGTGGTGGAACTAGGATCTCAGAACACCAAGAACCCAAGTTTCTAGTTCCATCACTAACATCTCCTTGTTAAATTAATTTGCAATTGGCATGTGGTGACACAGTACCTTGTGCCGTTGGCATTAGCTGTTGAAGAGGAACTCCTGAAGCCACACCCGGATGCTGAAAAACCATCCCATGACGGCCCACTTCAATTCGTGGTCTCTTAGACGAATCTGTGATATTCAAATTCCATTTATGGCAGGGTATAATGGAATGGGTTCAGTTTACAAAGCATATCTACTACACATGATTTCAACATCAGCTCAGAAAGCTACAACTATACTAAGCATGTGTAGCATTGATGAAGTACATGCTCCAAGGCCCCTTAAAGGTGGCCAACTTGAAGTTTACTTTCCTCGGTCCAAGTAACACACCTGGTAATATTTTCATGCTTGCCAGATCCAATCCTACTTGTTGCAAGTGGGCTACAATGCATACTGCCCCCTCACAACAGATAGGCCAAAGTATCTGGCAATTGACAAAAACTCTGTTTCATGGGGTATGCAGCTGTGGTCTCTCCATTAACAGTTTGCTAGTAAAACTGAGTTCCGTTTAAGAGGAACATACCTGCGGGAGCAAGGGCCTGCTGTCTCTTAAAAGCTTCAATTTCTATGGTATTCACAGTCCCCGTTACTGGAGTCCCTGTATGTGTTTGCTATTGAGGAAAAAAAACAAACCACAAAAGTTAACATTACATCTTCAATCACTCTTATAGCAATAGATAAATTATTCTGAAAACAAAGAACATCTATCTGTACAATTAGCTCTTCAAACTGACTGTATAATTCAAAAAAGTGTCAGCCATATGTGCTGACAGTTTTCAAAAGCCCCTATAGCAGAGTTACATGGCATAACCCTGAGACCCTTCAGCTTCCCAGTATCACTTTATTAACTATGATGTGTGGGATATATTTTAGGAGTTGCAATACCAAGGAAATGAGGGGCGAGGGGGGGGGGGAAATATACTTGGCTCATTTTTCTGTGCTTCTTTTTCTATTAAAAAAAAATGTCCATTTATGAGAGACTCTCCCCTCTAAGCTCAATGACGCCATCTTCTTAGTTCTGCAATGAAATCATAACTGTACAGAGATACATTACACAGGTGCTGCAATAAGCTGGCACGCCAAAAATGGAACATTTTGCCTTCACTAAAGGTTTAAATAGAAGGAAAACTAGATTGGGAGAGAGCAGTAATTATATCAGTCAGAGCAAGATGGTAAAGACATTTTAGTTGAGAAAGCTTTCGGCATTAGGAAGGCCTAATTTCCAGTCTGGATGTCATGAGAAATGGGTGAATAAAATTAACTGCCATTTTGAAGACAGATAAGCTGACTTGTCGGTACCCACCAACAGCACTCTGGCCTTCAACAGGCTCTGGTGCTCAGCATGCCTCAGAATGAAGCCATAGTGAGCTAGCTTTTCCACTTGGCCAGAAAAACTGCTCAAGGCCAAATGGAATAAATGTGTCTTAAAGATGCAAATAATAGGTCCATTTCCCTGCCACCTGGTGTTGCATTTGTTTTATTGAGGCTTGCAGCTGACTGCTAGAACAGTGGTTCCCAAACTGTGGGTCGCGACCCCAAATGGGGCTGCAGCATCAGCAGATGGGGCTGCAAGAGTGGGAGGGCTGTGGGTTGGGAGTGAGGGGCCATGCTGAGGAAATGGGGCCATAAATGGGATCATGCTGGGGAAAAGTTTGGGAAGCACTGTCCTAGAAGGTAATAGCGCAGCTGGTGAAATGGATGTCAAGAAGTACAGTTATCGATTCTGGATTGTGAATCAGTGTCATTCTTGAAAATCACTGCACATGCACAGACATGTCAGAACCTTTCCTTTTTCCTCGGGAGCCCAGGCATCAACGTGACTATAAAACACCAGAGCCAGAAGGGCATTCTGCAGAATGAAACCACCATGGCTCTCATTCAGCAAGGTACTTAAGTCATCTCCATCAGAAAACTTTTACTTAAATTTTGGCAAGGGTTAGAGCCTTATTCAAATCAAGACGCAAACCTTTCCTTCAGTATTTTTCTATCTAATACTGTCATAAACAGCAGATACTATAGTCAAGGCAAATCCTCATCAAATTTGAGAATCATACAGCAGAACTGGATACTGCGTTTTTGAAGTAGAGAGAGCTGTGATTATTCGCATGCTCTTTGGGTCTCAGCTACTGCACAGCACTACTGGTGAGAATTTACTGAGGCACAGGAGTAGCTGTGGGGAGAGACCTCATTTGTGCAAATTTCCATGTCAGATTTTCAGACTTCCCCAACTATTAGCCACAATACTACCAGCAAGTACTTTGTTATGAGACTATATATGAAATCAGTGATGTTGACCTAAACACAGCTCTAAACAGCTTTTATTTAAAAAATAAAATTATAGAAGGCCATGAAAATGAACTCATTTACCATTCTGATGTTCTCTATAGTCAAACTGCTTGTGATAGTGGCTTTTACTGCAAAGCAAGAGCTTTCCAAAATATGTATTCCAACGTAACACCTTTTGCGTAGTTAAATACATCAATACTGTTAACAGCAATTCCTCAAAGGAACATTTGCTAAGGTAGTCCCCCTTCTTCCCCACCCAGCTCTTCTGAAAAGTCTTGCCACTTTAACTAAATCTTAAGGAAATTAATCCAACTCCACACTTAAACTGTTGCTGAAAAACTAGCAAGCCAAGGCCAAAGTGCCCCACTTCAGAGTACACTTGTGTAAAACAATTAGATCTAACACATCCCATTGTGCCTTGGTACTGTAGGATGTATTCTGCTCAATGTCACAATGCTAAAATCTAATCAATAACTAGGAATAAGAAAATTCAGCCCCTTAATTTAAGTATTGACCTTTATGCCCATCATAATGCTCTCTGTACAGGACCTTAAGATGTGCCTGCAGTTTTAAGAATGTTTATGTAGTACAACGGAGCCCACAGAGAAGGAAGGCTGCTCGTTTCGTCAAAAAAAAGCGTCTAACTACTCTCATTTCCTTTTTTAATTTACTATTGTAATATTCAGTAAATGTCACACCATGTTCAATTGATGAAACTTTACAAACAATTAACCTGGGGGCAGGCGCACAGAAGTTTCAGTTCAAACACTTAACATTTTGCAAGGCACTGTAAAGTTAGAGAAGTACAGAATGATTCCAAATAATGTGTTTAAATGAACAACATAAATTTCCTCTAAAATCTGAACAAAATTGATGATCATCTCCAGTTCAGGTACTGTTTGCAGCAAGTGTCTTCCTAATCACTGATCCGAGAAGCTGTTTCCTTCAAATCCCAATTTAAGTTCCCCAGTCCCCCTTTTATTATTTATCACTTTGTCTCCAAACATGGATGACACTGTGGCCTAGCTTTAGGCTCCACATCCATTTGGTTTAAAGTTTTTATCGATGTCTGTATCTGAATACTTCCAAGTTACCTGCATTATTTTAATTCGATTTAGAATGAAAGCTCCTGAGAGGAAAGGCTATGAATTTATAAAAAGTGCAATTGTCAGCCACTGGCAAGAGAAAATAAATTGCCACTGCATATTCACTGAGATTAAGAAAAAACTCTGGGGCCATAAGGCTGTTATGCAACATGTCCCCACTAACAATTTTATTTCTCTGTATTTATGTACTTAATATTGAATGACAAACTACCAGCAAAGAGAAGAGGTAAGGATTGGGATGGTACGTAAAGTTTCTGCTAAGAGCTTGAGAGTTACATTATTCCCAGGTTTTGTAAATTTTCCAAATGCATTTAGCACTTTCACTTTCAGGTACCTTAGGTTCCTACCAAACCTATGGTGTCACTGCTATGGACAGAGCTCAGTGACAGTCACAATTACTATAAAATGTCAACCATTATGTTGTTTCATAATTCATACATTTTAAAGTGTCACTGATCTCTGATTATGTGAAAAAACTTCCAAAGCCTATAATTACTGGCCATACCAAAAAGCACTGGGAACAAACAACTCTTCACCAAATAAGTTATTTTTAAAGGCTTATTTTTAATTTATTGTTTGTTTTAATTGTGGATATAGTTAATTCTGTCTTGCTTTTAAACCCCTTCTCCGAACCACAATGACACCTAACTGGGGGCTATACAAACTGGGGTAGAAAAGGTTATAGAGTCCATCAAGTAAGTATCTCCTGAGCTTATGGTGAATATTTTAGCTGTAGAATTAGGACTCATTATGCTTTATTAGCCAGTCATAAAATGGTAAAACAGCCCCAAAGTTAAACAAGCCTGAAATACTTAGTGGAGGGGCAGTGTTGGACACAAACACTAGACTGCACATTACAAATGCATCCCCTTTGCCCATATAAATAGTAATGTTTATCTTTACAGCATTTATTGTTTTTAAATATGTTCTTCAATGCTCCCCCACGCAAAAGAAATAATAGCATCTGTCTGACATGGGAACCATACAGGGGGGATAGGCACTTCTGTTTCTTTTTGTCAGCACTTATGAAAAAAAATCTCATAAAATTTGGGGTAAGATTTTATAGAAGTTGTAAAGTTTATGATGATCCATTTAATGTGCTCTGGTAGGAAACTTAATTATAGAAAAATACTGCAAGGAAGGCAAATCCAATATATTCTGTAGCCATTTTCAAAAACCTTCAATAAATAAAGAAAAAAGAAAAAGAAATTTAGAAGAAATCCACAATTACAATGCCACAGACAAAGGAATCCAAACTACTACTATGCAGAATGCACAAATGAACTAAATGCATTAGAGAAACAAAAGACATACAAACCAAAGTGAAAAACATTCAAGCTGAAAGTTAATGAAATAAGCCAGCAACTTTGAGACAAAGATTAAACTTCCTCAGTACTCCATAAACGCTGCACATTTTAAGATGTGAAAGTTTGTTCGGGGGGGAGCTGGTTTTTGCTATTGTTTTGTTTTAAGTAAAAGGGATGGGCTCTTGGGAAAATACTAATTCAGCTAAGAAATAGAAAATCTGAATGAAGAAAAAAAATCTGGGATGACACTACATTTTAGAACCATTGAAAAGTACCTGAAATGGTTGCTGCTGGGATGAAAAAGCAGCAGAAACATTTGGAGGAAGCTGGGTTGCTATAGCAACAGGAGTACCAGTCTGCCCATCCTTTCCTGTCACAACCTTTACCTGAGAGAAAATATTTTGGGAAAAAAAAGGGAGAATCATTTTCTTTTAAAAAGTTCTTAAAACTGATCAACACAATCATTTTGCATTGTACTGACGGCACCTCACTGAAGAGGGGATTATAACGAAATGCCCATCAGTGCAGTTTGGTTTGAACACAGGCAATTTAACAAGTTCTGTTTCACTTTTAATAGCAGAACAGAGCGAGGGAAAAATATCCTTAGTGAACTCTCACCACTGGAAACCTTGTTTTAAATCCAGTTTCAGCTAAAGCGTGAGTTAAATTTAACACTCTCAGTTCCTGATGGACAACAAAATAGCATGACAGACAGTCTGAACTTAAGAGAGCCCCAACATTTATTTAAGCAATGAGCATAGCCACCACTCTCTCTCCCCTATTAATCCCCAGGGTGATCAGCCTTTCTAGGCAAGGGATGAGGTGCATTGCTTTAGCAGGAGGTGATAAAGAGGTGGGGGAAATAAAAGAGAGGAAGACAAAAATACAAAGAAAGAACATACTCAAAAGGTGCCTTCATTTCCAAAAGCCATCTTAATTTGAAAAGTATTCAAAACCACTTCAGTGGCACAGGATGCAAAATATTCCGACAGTTAAACTGATGAGCAACTTTCACAAGCAATTAGATTATGCATTCAAATACTTTATAAGGAGAGAAAAAAAAAACACTTAGAACCTCTTTGCATAGTTTAAACTGTGCCTTAAAGCTAAAAAAAGTAAACCTGGAATCCTAAAAGATCTGGAGTTGGGAGAAACAGGTCTTTAAGCCAAGATACTGTCATAGTGCCCCGACTTCAGTGGGTCTAGGAGAGTGGTTCTCAACATTTTTTTTAATTCAAGGGAGAAATCAGAAAACACCAGCTCTTAATTTTTTACTCATTTTTGACTACAGAAAAATACTAGAGCAATTCTTCTGTTACAAAGAACTCTAAAAAACATTCTGACCTATTCTGCTTTTTTACTAAGGATTCCTATTTGAAATCTTTGGGTTTATCGTGTGAATCATGTTTACACACCTCATAATGCTAACATTGTGTAACCCATGGCACCCTTGAAAGGATCTCAAGGCACCCCTAGGTAACCAAGCAGCCTGGTTGAGAATCACTGATCTAGGATAACTTACAATAGCAGAGAATCTCCCCATGAAACAGTACAGAGTTCAGGTTCTGTTCATTTCAGCTACCACTCCTTCAACATGCTTAATAACCATTATAGTCTGAACTGCATTCCCTCTCCCATGTAAACTATTACTCAAAAGACAACAAAGAGGTTAGACTTCAAATGCTAGACATCAGGTCACAATTTTTAAACCCATCTACAAATTCAAACCAAAGAGCTATCCATTAATGATCTTGCACTTAAAGGACTGATCAGCTTGCACGGGAGACACTGGTTTACAAGAGAAATTTAAAAGAAAAACAAGTCTCTTTATAAAACGGATTTTTTAACATACCATAAGCTATGCATACATGATATATTTAAACAGGCATTTGTGAGTTCCAAGGTGTTCCAATAATTAAATCACATCCACTTGCCACACAAGTGACAAGCTCTGCTCCAAACAGACACTGCTCAGGCCATGCAAACTGGAAAGCAGGGATGCTACAAGTCAGGGTTAATATGCACTGATACAACCGTGCAAGGAAAGTTGTGCAGGGTCCAGTTCTGGCAAGCTTAGTTCAAACCATTTACCATCAAGACACAGTGAAGTCATTCCAGAAATTTTAATATTTTGTTCAATTAAAAATGAAATTGAATTTGTACTCAGACTATAAATTTTTTAGCATCTGAATTGCAATAAAGGCACAGGTGAGGGTCTATGGCACCCACAGTAAATTGGTATATTATACTGTGTTTCAAATACATTTCATGGGACACCACCCTAAACCACTTCAACAATCATTAAAATTACTTTTATTTTAATGTTGGTTAATATAACGCCAATATTTTACAGAATTATTTTATGGGTCCAAATTATATTCACAAAAGCCAAGTTCCAAGTTAAGGCAGATTCTAATCTTACAGAGGGTTTTTTCTCCTTTTTCTGCTTATAGCTATAATAGATAATATGAAATCATTTTATAAGTTAACACATGTTCAGCAACTATTCTAAGTTTCTTTTGTTTCAGAGAGAGCTTAACCACTTTGCGTATGGGACATAAATACTGACACAAACAAGTCAATGAGAACTCTTTTCCCCTCTATAGTTATCTCTGTTCATAAAAAAACATGCTTCTGATTGTATGCTCAAACCAACCTGCAGTTCAAATTTCCATCCAGCAAAACTACAATTCTCTTAAGAAACTTCATTTTTAAAAGTCTACTATACCTTCCTCAGTCAGAAATAAAATCTTATGTATTGCTAAGACAAATCTAATACTTTGGTATCCAAAACCCACAATTTAATTTAGTGTTTTATTCATAAGCACTAACCAATAGACTTCTTACCTCATCGTTGATGACTTCAGATTGTTCCTCTTCCTCCTCTTCCTCTAGATCCAAGTCGTTTTGCCTCAGGTATGCTTGTAACGGTACACAATGTTTCTTTTTAAAAGCTAAGAAGTCCATCATATTCCCTTGCAGATGTTGCAAAAAAAATAGTTCAATCAAATACTCCTTAAAAGTCTCCTTCAGAACCTCCATCTGCTTGTGGTGATGGTCCAAACACTGCTTTCTCATCTGAGCAGTCTCTTGGTTGGCAGGAGGAATCTCCTCCAATTTTTTAGGTTGTTTTTTCACCGCAGTATTTACTGAAGGAGTCAGAGGAAGATTAGAAAGACCCTGTGGTACAGTGGCACGGGATGGACTTGTGGGAGGGGGTGGCGATGTTATTCCAAAAGCAGGCGAACCTCCAACTCCTGCTATTAATCCACCAGAAGTCCTATCGTATCCTATGGGTCGGCTCAACTGCTGCCCTTGAAGCACTTGCTGCTGCTGTTGCATGAGCTGCCCTTGGATAATGTTGCTGATCTGTGGTGGCAGGCTAGTAGTTGTAATATGACCTGGACTGGTCAAAGGCTGCATATTTGCTCCACTAGCTACAGGACTCTGAGGTCCAAGATGGTGAATGGTGCCACCGGTCTGTGAATGAGGCTGCGAAAGCCGGCGTTCTCTTACTGTAGCTGGTGCTCCAGAAGAGGGAAGCTGCACTTGTGCTGTAGCTCCTTGAGTGATCTGTGCAATCCCTGACCCTTCTTGATACACAAAGTGTCCACCGTTCGATGGGCTCAGGCTGATCTGTCTCACTAGGACACTGGCATCTACAAACCCTCTCGTAGGACTTTGGCTGCACATACCCAAGCCAGGACCAGGCGTGCCTGCCCGAACGTTTGGTATCGACTGCACCGGCACAGGGCTGGGCTGCGTAGGACTTTGAGACTGGACCTGCTGGGGCAACGGTGAAGTAACTTGAATGTACGATGGAGACCCATGGTCAAACCTCCTTGGCTGAGGGCTGAACTGAAAACTCGGTGATGTCGGATTCGGGATCGGCAAGGGTGTTAGTGTGATCTGCTGGTTTCCTGAAGCCACGGGTCCAACGTTCTGCAGCGTGATGTTTACGTTCTGCCCAGCCACTGGGCTTCTGCTCATGATAAACTGCTGTATTTGGTAACTGGGGGACTGCGGCGCAGACGGGCTGGCAGAAGGAGCGAACGAAGCTGCAGGGGACTGGGGTAGGTTTGTCTGCTGCTCTTCTCCCTCGCTGCCTGTGAAGGACCTGGACCTCTGGAGCTGGCGCTGCGCATTCTGGGGACCGCTGCCATGGTGCATGATCGCCTTTTAGTTTTTCCAAGTCAATTCTAAAGAAACACAAAACAGCAGAAGTTTAGCCACGGGAAATGCATGTTTTGTGACAACTGGTCAAAATGCGAGTAGGGACTTATCGCTCTGCCTTTATAGTTCACTACAATCCCGGCCGACAAAGTGAGCCGCTGCTTATAAAAGCTTAACGCAACTTCGCTCTCCCTTCAACCTGACTTCAGACCAACCCGGCTAACTACCTCGCTACAAATAACCCTTCAGGCAATTATTCAAATTACGGAAACACCACGGATGTATTATTCAAACGTCTTCTAGGCCTGGGCAGGCTGCAAAACACTGTTGAACAACGTACAGGGTAAAACATTTTTTCTCCTGACTGATTAAACTTGGAAGAAACCAAAGACTGGTTTCCTCCCTGCTGCGCCTACACGCATCCGCAAACGGACCCTGTCCGTCCTGGACGATGTCAAATGTCTGCGGACCAAGCGTCCATTTGTGGATACATTTAAACTTTTGTGGACGTATCTAAACTAGCGTGACATTTCAGCAACGCCGCACACGTCCAATACTCGTTTCCCCGTCCCGTACCCACCCTGGCGGAGACCTACGGTGAAAAAAACAAGGATGTCACCGGGACAATTCGGTGAGAAAATGACACGCGTGTCGCACTAAAAGAAAGACACTTCTGACGACTCTTGCAACCGCCGCGGGAGAGGCTCGGGCTCCGCTGGCAAGCGCCCACCTGCGCCGGGGCCGGGAGCCGCGGGAGAGCAGTGGGTCACTACAGGCTCGGGAAGTGACAGACTAGACCAGCCCAGCGCGGGGCAGAGACCCGCATTTCGTGACCGCACCTAACTCCGGCCCCCGCGGGGCTCCCTCGGCCCGCGGGTCCCGCCGCCTTTTTGTTTCGTGAGGGGGCAACTTCTCCGCTGGGGCCGCGGCGCCGCGCCGGGCCGCGGCAAGGGGAGGAGCGCGCGGGCCGGCGGATGCGGAGGCCGCTAACCCGCCCCTCCCC
>NW_005841873.1:1244885-1246818 GCF_000455745.1 Alligator sinensis
CCCACTCACCGCAGCCCCGGGCCGGACTTTCCATTCGCTCCTCACAGGAAGCTGCGGCGCGGCCGGGGGAGGAGCGCAGCGTCCGCTACCGCCGCCGGCAGGGGCCAAACCGCGAAGGCCGCTCTGCGCCCCCGCCGGCTCGGTCCGCGCCTGCGCACTAGCGGGCCAGGGGAGTCAGCAGTGCGCCTGCGCTGAGCGCGGGGAGGGAGGGGGCAGGTAAGGGAGAGTGGGGTTAGCACTGCGCATGCGCTGCCTGCTTGGCCAGGAACGAGCTTGATGTGGGGTGGGGGGAGTCCTGCCCCAGTACAGGAAAAGCGGCGTTGATGTACACAGGGGTCCACGTTATAGGCTGATTGGGCTAGAGGAAACGGCAAATCAGGACTCGTAGTGGAGATGACCTTTTATTAGCCCAACCAGAAAAAAAAAAGGCTTTAATGGAAAAAGTTTCTTGGTGGGCCAATAAAAGAGCTCATCGCTACGCACAATATTTTTGCAAAAAAAAAAAAAAATCTATTAAAGAAATTGTTTTTGCAAAAATCTTTTTAGTAGAGAGATCTCTTATTAGAGCAACAAGATTTTTACAAAAAAAGTTATTTCTATTAACGATTTTTTTTGCAAAAATATTGTTAGTAGCAATCATACATGGTTTATTAGACCCACAAGATTTTTGCAAAAACAATTTTTTTAATGGAAAAAATTTCTTGTGGGTCTAATAAAAGATCTCTACTAACAAGATGGTTACAAAAAAATTTATTTCCGTTAAAGAATTTTTTTTTTAAATCTTGTTAGTAGCAATGATATCTTTTATTAGACCAAAAAGAAACTTTTTTCTATTAAAGAAATTGTTTTTGCAAAAATCTTGTTGGTCTAATAAAAGATACTCTCTCTACTATAGGTCCCGATTGCCTTGATGAAGACAGGCCACTTCTATTGGCACTTCCACCCCTCCTGCTTTAGGGGCACAGGGTTATTTAAAGCAGCAGTCCAAAAAAAGCAAAGGCGGGAGTCGCACAGCTGCTCTTTTCATTTTGCTGCCGTCTGCTCCAGAGCAGCTGCCTGCGTCCAGAGCATGCCGACGACTGTCCCATTCCGGTCACTCCACAAAGGAAACTGGGTTTTGGCATGAACGCTGCATGCCCCTGGAGGCGGGGGGGTGGGGGCACAGTGAGCTCCCACAGGCGGCTGCAGCGGCACTGTCAGTGGCAAGAGCATGGTGGTGGCAAGCAGGGAGCTCCCGCAGGCAGCCACAGCAATATCGGTGGCAGGGGGAGGGAGATCACACACAGATGCCACTGGCAGTGGTAGCAGTACTTGTTTGCCGGGAGTGCACCGCCATGCTCAGGGGGGGCCCGTGCGCATCCCTGGCTTGCAGCGGTGTTGGGAAAAGGCAGTGCTGCTGAAAGGGTTAACAGGCTATTGTCAGGCATCGCCATGGCAACAACAGCCCAGCACCAGAATGAACAAGTTGATTAGCTTTTGTCACTGTTTAATGCCGAGGATACAACACCAGAGAATGGTCATTACCTTTCAGGGCAGAGCACCTTTCCTTTTCACTACCCCTTTTCTTGTTAAAATTTCCATTAATATCTTTCCAAAGTTCGAGTGCATTTTACAGCAGTCAGATCTCATTAGGTTTTAAGATTTCCCTTTGAAAAGAAGTACTCATGCTTAACATACGTGGCAAACACTGCACAGCGTGCGGCCGTCATTGGCCTGGTTTAACACACACATACAACCTTGTACCTCTCTACTCAAGTTTAATTTAAACAGTAGTTTAATAACATTTTCATGGATGCATTCATCTCGGTCTCAATGTAGGGATCCTCATATCAACTTTTAGTTGCTAACTTTTGTCTTCAGATTTGCTGGACACCACACATCGGGGTCTGTGATTGAAAACATTGTTAGTAGAACTTGCTTCTGTACTAACTTC
>NW_005841873.1:1246849-1249793 GCF_000455745.1 Alligator sinensis
TGAGATGGAGCCACTGCTGCAGAAGTCTCACGAGCCTGCTCATCAGCATCTGCTGACTGGGATATTGTGTGGCCAAAGCTGAACCTAAATTTTAGAAGAGGTTACTAGCCGGTTGTAAATTCTGCAGTCAAGCATTTGAAACAAAAATGAAAACAGATGGCAGGCTCCCCAGAAAAAACACAGACGCAGTCTGAATGTTACAGACCTGGACTCTAGGTCAAGAGAAATAGACATTATTCTCAGGACCTGATCCCGATTTACTGGGTCATTTGAGAAAGTTGCTCAACTTCTCTGTACCTCAGTTTGGCATTAAGACATAGGCATGAGGTGACATCTCTGGATTAAGGACTATAATATTTTGCATTCATAGGGTACCAGTTATCCAAGAATTTAACAAAGACAATGACTTCATGCTTCATTCTACCTGAGATTTACTCATCTCTGTACTTCACAGGTGATAATCCCCAGAACAAGCTTGTTCTTCAATTGTCAGGTTTTTACTGCATCTCTCCTGCCTGTTGGCTACTTGATAATGGCCCTTATATCCTGTTTCTATTATCAGGCAGTCCTCGACTGAAGATGTTTTGAGTTGCAATGAACAGCACTTACAACGTTTATAAACTGACACTCTGTTTCGACTTCGACGTCAGTTTCGACTTTATGATGCTTGATCCGACGCGATGCCACCGAACAAGTTTGCTGCATCACCCATCTCTCTAAAGAACATCTGTCCAAGATACAGCGAAGAGGGCTATTTACCTGTGCTACACAGTAGGTTCTCCTTGAGCAATCTGGGAATGGAAGGTGCTTTGTTGCTCAGCCGCTTGATGTGTATAGTTTAGACACTGTTGGACCTCTCCATCCACTATCTGGGCTTCTGCAAGACAGCAGTAAAACAACATGCAACAAAAATTGCCAGTCTTCTAAACATACAATTAAAATGTCCAACTGTTCCCATAGGCAGACAGGTTCCTTGGGTGAATTTGATATCTTTTATTAGACCAACCCAAATAGTTGGAGAATATTTATTAAGCAAGCTTTCAGGTTCAAAACGAAGGGTTTTTGAACCCGAAAGCTTGCTTAATAAATATTCTCCAACTATTTGGGTCGGTCTAATAAAAGATATCAAATTCACCCAAGGAACCTTGTCTGCCTATGTCCTTAGACCAACACAGCTACAACCTAAACCCCTGCAACTGTTCTCATTACCTTTTAATCTAAACAAAAATTAGTGATGTAAAATGTAGTTTCAATCTGGATTTGGTAAGTCTCCTTCCAGTAATGAACAAAGCCATCCTTGCCATCATAAAAACATCAGAATAAAATTTATAAATATAAATTGGAAGACAATAACATTTTTCCCAAAAATTTATAACACACATACAATTATGTTGAGATCAAACATATTTTGCAAAATAGGTCCTTCCCATAGTAATATTCTAAAAAAGCAGGAAACAAGTCCAAAGAAAGCTATCTATACATTTAGTAACATTATGCTTAAAATGTACAACTGTCCAAGTTGGTTCCAAAGTCATGTTAAAGTTTGGAAGGTGAATTCATTTTGTAAAAGACTGCTTCCAAGTGAGATTTCTCTTACCTGGTGCTTTCTGTGGCTGCCTAAGAGGATAATTAATTTCAGCAGAAGAGATCTCAGGAGGAGGAGAAGGGAGTGTTGCTACTCCTGGAGATGGAACAGTAGTTGCTAGAACAGACACCACTGAAAGATCTGCCAGAGGAACTTGTACTGCCTTCACTGTTTGGATCTGCCTCAGTGCTTTTAGCTGGAAAGCAGGAAGACAAGTCTAAGGAACAAGGAATCAGGATTACTGTATAGATACAACTCCTGTATAGTATGCTGAGCTTGGCTTCAGACTGATGTGCCACTACAGTATCTGCAACTTCTATAGCTTGATCAGCTATTCCTCAAATTACTTGCATTTAACTTTTCTTCTACCTCTACTGCATAGTGAAAAGCTCTTCAGGCTCATGGCTCTAACTCCTACCAAAATTATTAATAAAACTCTTATATAATTCCATGCAGCCTTCCATTACAGATTCTCAAAACTCCCTACAACTTGTACTCAAGCACTATAGCATCTTCAGATCATACAGAAAACATACTATTTTCTGAACAGAAGAGAAAAAAAAATTACTGAATGAGAAAAAGTCAGTCATAACACAAATCAGAAAATTAGGGTTGAAAAAGACCTCAGGAGGCCATTTAGTCCAACCCCCTGCTCAAAGCAGGACTATCCCCAACTAGATCATCCCAGTCAAGGCTCTGTCTAGCCAGGTCTTAAAAACCTCTAAGGCACTCCTCGTTAGTATAGTGGTAAGTATCCCCGCCTGTCACGCGGGAGACCGGGGTTCGATTCCCCGATGGGGAGACATGCTACATGTTTTTGTGGTGCATGGGCTAAGTCCCGGAGGACTGGAAAAGGGCCAGTGTGGTCCCCATTTTCAAGAAGGGGAGGAAGGAGGACCCGGGCAACTAGAGGCCAGTCTCACCTCCATCCTTGGCAAAGTCTTTGAAAAAATTAGCAAGGCTCACATTTGCGAGAGCCTGGCAGGACAAATTATGCTGAGGGGAAACCAGCACGGGTTCGTAGCAGGCAGATTGTGCCTGACTAATCTAGTCTCTTTTTATGACCAGGTTACGAAACACCTGGACGCAGGAGTAGGGGTGGATGTCGTATACTTAGACTTCAGGAAGGCCTTCAATATGGTATCCCACCCCATACTGGCAAATAAGTTAAGAGGCTGTGACTTGGATGACTACACAGTCCGGCGGGTGGTGAATTGGCTAGAGGGTCGCACCCAGAGAGTCGTAGTGGATGGGTCGGTATCAACCTGGAAGGGTGTGGGCAATGCGGTCCCGCAGGGCTCGGTCCTTGGACCGATACTCTTCAATGGCTTCATCAGCGACTTTGGCGAGGGGGTGAAG
>NW_005841873.1:1250467-1262078 GCF_000455745.1 Alligator sinensis
CTTTCCTGCCTATGCAGGGGGTCGGACTCGATGATCTATTGAGGTCCCTTCCGACCCTAACATCTATGAATCTATGGAGAGTCCACAACCTCTCTGGATAACCTGTTCCAGTGCTTTACTACCCTCCTTGTGAGGGAGTTTTCCCTGATATCTAGCCTAAACTTCCCTTGCTACAACTTATAGATGTCATAGACATTAGGGGCTGGAAGGGACCTCTCGAGATCATTGAGTCCGGCCCCCCTGCCATAGGCAGGAAGTCTGCTGGGGTCAAATGATCCCAGCAAGATAAGCATCCAAACATTTTTTGAATGAGTCCAGAGTAGGTGCTTGCAAACTTGAGCCCATTGCTCCTTATTCTGTCATTTGCCACCACCAAGAACAGTCTGGCTCCATCCTCTTTGCAACCATTTTCAGGTAGCTGAATGCTGCTATTAAATCTCCTCTAAGTCTTTTCTTCTGCAGACTAAATAAGCCCAGTTCCCTCAGCCTCTCATCAAAAGTCATGTGCCTCAGCCCCTGAACCATTTTCACTGCCCTCTGCTGAACTCTCCAATTTGTCTATATCTTTTCTGTAGTAGGGAACCCAAAACTGGACACAGTACTCCAGATGTGACCTCACCAGTGCCAAACAGACGGGAAGAAGCACTTCCCTCAATGTGACCGCAGCACTCCTACTAAGCACTCCTACCAGTATGCCCTTAGCCTAAACTAAAATGCTAGTTAAATATTAGTTAAACTAAAATGTTGGGTCACAGAGACAAAAATGTTAACCCTACCTATGATAGTCAAAAATGACCCTCCTGATGAAATATTTCCTAGGCATGAAAGCTACTGTACAGAGAAGTATCAGCTTTATTATGTCAAGGCACAGAGAAAGTGAATAATGGACATCCTCAGATGCTATGAGAAGTAAGAAGCAAAACTGCAGGCTCAGTACAACTGATAGGAGCAATGTGGGCATCACAAAAACTTGGTTATCATCAAGAGTCATTCTGGCATTATTATGAGACACGTTAAAAAAGCCTCCTCACCCAAAAGCAGAACAGAAAACAAAACAAAAAATAATTTTCCCCATTAATTCCTTTTCTCACGGTCAGGTGCATGTAGAAGAAAAATACCAAGAAACGTTGTTCCATCCTTAATTGGGGAAAAATCAGAACTCAGTCTAACAGGCCCTTCTACATCTAAGACCCTATTTTAGAGCATCTCAAACAGTCTCACTACGAATGAAGACAAATGCTCCTGTCTTCTCCACTGTGTCTTATAACACTAAAGCCTCAATCTTGCAATTGGACTTGTCATCAAGGTCTTCTGCACCTGTATGGAACATCTGTGAAGTCAACGGGGCTACACAAAGGCACAGGGATCCAAGTTTGCAAATTCACTCGCAGGACTAGTACAGAGGAATACCTCCTTAACACATTAAAAAAAATGATAGATCCTGATACCCAGTTCTTTTACTAGCTCTTAAGTTTAGGGACCCACAGTCTGTACTTCTGATATGGCTGTTGCCCCACCTGTGTTTGTACCCGTGATGGAGGATGGACTTGTGCTTGCTGTATAGTTTGTTGTTGAGTTTCCTGTGGATCTGCCCCTTTGCCCATCTGGTTTTCAGTCAGAGTCTAAAATAACAAAAGAGGGAAAAATGCAGCAAGGTAACAAGAGTTCAATTTATTGATTTAAATTATTTGCGGTAAAAATCTCTTAAGACTTAGCAGGACAAAAAGATATGTCCAAAATGAACTATTAACAATAAAACGTTGGGTAGAATTTGGCTGACTTCATTTAAAAAAATTGCAATAAAATACTGAATGCTACCTGCTTCTGACTCTATGGGTTTTAAAAATGCCCATAAGATGAAAGACTGAAAAAGAAAAGTATTTGGAATTAACACAGACACAGAAGAACAATGTTAATATCTTTGATTTAGGGGCCAAAGCATTTTAAGTGCTATATGGAATGGTTATTTAAAACTGCCAAAAATGCAATTACACCCTCAAATTCTTGTACTTGTACAAAACTATACATATTCAAGGCAAAGGCAGAAGTTAGGCAACTGAAAGAAAATGAAAGCCTGAGAGAATTAAATAAATGTACCTTTTTTACTTTTGCTTTAGGCTCCATGCAAGGGGATGCAGCCTCAGTTATCGAGGCTGGCTTATCCCAGTTATTTCTGTTGAAAGTAAATAAGACATGGTTTAAACACTATTTTTGTGAAGCTGTCCAAAATATGACATCTTCAAATAGAAAATCTTGCCTCCTAATTAAGTCAATAAGATCTGACAAAATTCAAGATCCGCCACCTCTCCCCCCCTAATTCTCATTCTATTGTTTTTGGACTGGTCTATACACTAACTTTAGTTCAGTTGGTTTAGTTTACTCAGGTATTTGTATTGCCTTGACAGGATGATGCTGGTTTAAAATTGGCCTCACCAGTTTAGCTTCCCAGTGGAAGCCAGTTTACGTCTGGCTTACACAGACATTCACACAAAGCTTCACTTGATTTAACTAAGCTGACCCAAAACCAAAAAAGAAAAAATCTTGAAGCAAACCAGTTCAACTGTGTGTGTGCCCCAGGCCCCAACTGTACAGTGGGATGGCTCAGAGAAAAACAAGCAGCAGATTGGAGGGAAATAAATTCAGATCTGCACCCAACCCTGCCCTTCAACTTCTCCATCTCCTTGCCTATCAAACACAAAAGTGCTAGTTTTGTCTGCTACTCTTGGATGCCCCCTCTCCCCCCCAGCTGACTGAGGCTGCAGAAATATAGGCTGGAAAGAAAAATAAGCCGTCTCCTATAAGTTTGGTTAGACCAGGGCTGTCCAACTGGCAGCTCATGGACCACAAACTGCCCCTGGGCTCCTACTTAGCTGCCACTCCACCTCCTGTTCCAGTTGCAGATGGAACAAGGGCCTCTGGGTTCCTCTCCCTCTGCCTTCCCCTTCCCCACCCCAGGGGGTGGGACAGCACAAAGCAGCACAGCCCAAAGGATTGGGGAAGGCCATGGCCCAGGGCACCCGAGAGGCGTGAAACAGAAGGCGAGCCTGTGGCTGGAGAACTTCCAGCGAGGCAGGGTGCCTGGTGAACTGGGCCCAGAAGGCACTGTGCAATGGAGGACGTTGGGGTAGGGGACGGCATGCGGTGCATGGTTCCAACTGGTTCACCCCAACTTGTGTGGCCCCAGCCATTCAGAAGCTGGGCAGCCTTGATTTTAACCAATCCACCACCATCGCCTCACAACAGAGGGGGTTAATATTACCTGTTCTCATTACCTAAAGAGATGAGCGACATACTGTTGGACTTGAGATATGTAAAGATCAGTGGGCTGGGCCTACCTCACGCCCTCTCCAGTACTTGGGGATGGAATATGAACTACACAAGCTTATCATTCTATAAGCACTGAAGCAGGATTTGATTTGTCAGGAAGGTCATTGCACTAAGTCTCAAATTGACCACAGTAACACCTGTGGATTTAAAACCCTGCTTCCCCTGCAAAATGAAGTGGGACTGCCACATGAGCATTTGGGCTTCTGCATATGAAAACACACCAGATCATTCTGCTCAATCTTACAAGCATGTAAGTTAACTTACAGAGTTTTATCTGGGGAACTTCTCTTTCTTGCAGCCATTGTCATTAAATCAAAGTGACTCATATAAAGTTGCACATGTGCAGAATTCTGGTCTTGGGCAGAAGTCTGCTTGGTATGAAGGTGACCATTCATTTTCTCAAAAAAAAAAAAAAGAGAGAAAGAAAGAAACAGATGCCATCGCTATTCACCACGGGATTCTCTCAAAAATTGCAGTTAATACTTCCTTGATCAGGCAAATTCTAACATTTTTCTTTTAATATCCTTAAATAGCAAGAAAAGCTATCTAGTCTTTGTTATCAAATATACTGGTTGATTTATTAATTGCTTAGTATAATACTTTCCACCAGAAAATTCTAGATACTTGTTAGTACTTGTAACACCTTTTCAGAAAAAGCAAACCATGGCACAGGTTAAATGACATGTGTAAGGCTGTGCAGCAAGTCACTTTCATAGCAACAAACAACATATAAAACTTATGGTCCCAGTGATCAGTATCTCTCTTGCTGGGGACAGAAATATATTCAGAGAGATAATAAGCTTGTCTGTGGCTGTTTCTCCCTTGTTAAAAAGTCTAAGCAAGTCCTCAGGAAGCGTTTTGACAACAGGTACATACAGTCTCTCTCATATTATCCATATACTTTCAACTGGTTGCACATAAAATACCTGAGAGCTAGATGCCTACATTTCTTTTGAGAAAAGAAAGTTATTTTCAAACCTAGTTAAACCTTTCTCCCCACTTTTTTTCCTATCACAACTAAGCAGTTTCCAAACACCACTGTTACAAAAGCAGTCTTTTTGCTTCTATTTTTGGATGACTGTAATACAAACTGCAAAAATAAATAAATAATTGTTACAATATTTTAGCTTTATTTTTTCATGCTATGGTTACAATCAGCTATGAATAATGCTTCTAAACCACCTCAGGGAGTTTCATTTTGAGTTGCCATTGGTTGGCAGAACAGTCTGATACTATTTTGAGACTGAATTAATAATCTCCAGAAAAACGACATTTGCCCCAGAAGCTTAGCAAAGTGATTCAACTTACTGATTTTAACTGTGTTTTGATCAGCAAGCAAGAAACCTTGATTTAAATAATAAATTTTAATTTTGTTTTGTATTTGTAATTTACCTGTTTTCCTAAAGAAATGTTTTAAATGTCTAGCTGATAAGCAGCAAATTACTATATTTGATTGTCAATTAACTTCTGCACTAGATTATGGCAGTTTTTTCAACTCTACCACAAGTGAATTTTAAATTTACCCTACTCAACAGGAAAAAGGCAGCACTAATCAGAGTTGGCCCCACCCTGATACATCTCTTAATGCAAAAAATGAATGATTTAATACCAGAACAATTTGACTTCTATTCTGTTTTGAGACGCATATTCAGAAATATCATAGTCTTAAAATTTGCTTAACTGACTAAAGCTAAAATAGTAAATCCGCTCTTCTGTAATTATGAATTATTCTCATTTAAATTTCAGTCCCTACCCTTGACGGGGTATAAATCAGGCTTTAAATGAAATCACTGCCTATAGTGCAATGCACAATTCAACTTAAACTCACCTTTACTTCCTCTCTTGCTATAACAAGATTTACAAATCGATTTTGGCATTGTTTTGATGAGCGATAAGCTTGGCTACAGGTATTAACAACGTCGCTGACAAGATCCCAATTGGGTGTCTGAGCCGGTGATACAATAGCTAGATTTAAAGGAAGTTGCAGTAACTGTTTCACCGCCTAGGAGAAGGAGAAAGCATAAAATTCAGTGCCAATACAAATAAAACTACAGAAGTTGTGATTATATATGTTCTACAGTGTGCGCATGGATCTCACTGTCTAGTGGGTCTCAGTAAACTCATCAGCCTCCCGAAAAGCTAGATCAGGTTTGCAGGGAGGGAACCTCCCCTCCCTTCCCCCCCAAAGCAGAGTCATTTCTAAAGTCAAACAAACTAAAGTTACAAAGAAAAAGGTAAGAACAAAACCAGAGTAACAAAACAAAACCTGGTCTTACCTGTAACAGTGCCCTGTCTTCACTTATCTGCCACTCGGGGCTATCCTGTCCAGCCTCTGTAGCTGACCTGACAAAAGCAGGCAAAAGTTTTGCAAAGCAAGCTCGGCGCCTTAACAAAAGTTTGTTTCTCTCTCCTTTGCCCTTTTGTCGCATTTTCAACAGCCTCAGATTCACGCGGCCAAAAAGTGATGGAGGAGGAGTAGCCATCTTCCCATGGTGATGCCTTTTACTTTTACCTGAAATGACCAACGAAACAGGGGTTAACACAGGGGTAGGCAACGTTTTTTGGCCGGAGTGCCAAAAAACTACAATGTCTACCTTGGAAAGTGCTGAAGTACCGACCTGCTGGAGCCCAGAGCAGCTGTTTGCAGCCTCCGGGCTGCACCTGGCCCACAGGGCTCAGTCTGCTTGCACCAGGGCTTGTAGCCTCCCAGCTGCCTGCTGGGAGCACCCTGGGCTCCGTGGCTGGCAGCAGCTGCTGAGAGCCCAGCTTGGCAGTGGTGTGCAGAGCAAAATGGCCTTGTGTGCTATGCTCAGCACACGTGCCGGGGGTTGCTAAACCCCGGGTTAACATCTTCAGTGAGAGGATGGATGGATGTCTGGGGGGGGTGGTTTAAGACAATAAATCCATAACAAAAGTAGGAACGTACTAATCATTTAGCCCTAATGGAGATCAGTGCACAGCACTGTTCAGAATGGAATGCCTTCAATTCATGGTCAACCACCTGTGTATTTAACATGATAACTGTATCTCTCACTTCTTACTTGCCTCTTCAGTTACCCCCCTTTATGTATGACTAAATCCACAGTTACACTGGTTACCAACAGTTTCATTTGAACTAATGCTTAGACAGAGTATGGTGGATTGCAGTACTACAGGCAGAAAATGAAAAACTTAGCAACAGAGGAGACTGGGACCAGAGCATACAGAAGCCTCACTGCTACATGTTAATTTCAGTTACTGTGATTTCTATTTCCAATCCAGCAAATGTGAAAATGGGAACAATTACAGGGCACAATTTTAAGGCAGTCTACATAGTTTTTAAGTAGAGGTGCACCAATATAAAGAAAATTGAGTGTATATGAAATCAGCCTGATGTGGCCAATAAATGTCTGTGCGTGCGCACAGCCTCAGTGCAGCACACAGGCAGCTAGGAGTGCAGCCCGGCAGCGTGGAGGGCTGCGTGCAGCTGGTAAGTCTGTTGTGGTGGAAGGGGAGGGGGAAGCAAAGGGGCATGGTTGGGGGGCAAATCATGGAGGGGAGGGGTGACAGAGGGAGTGGGGCTGGGGCAAGTGATGCCCAGCCAGGGTGGAGCATGGGACAGAGCTGCGGCTTGTCCAAGGGGCAGAGGGGGTGGCTCCTGCCACTGCATGCACCCGGGGAGGGCATGGGGGGAGGGGCAGGACATGTGCCCCGGATCTGCCTGGGGCACGGGTGGGGTGGGCTGCAGCTGTAGGTTGGGGCTGGGGCTGCACCGGGCCCTCCCGGGGTGCACTTAGCAGTGGGAGCTGCTTGTCCCCTGCGCACCTCCATCCCACGCCCTGCCCTGGCTGGACAGCACTTGCCCCAGCCCCACTCCTTGATCTGCTCCCCACACGCCCTTTCCCTCCCCCCTCCCCTTCCACCACAACAACTTACCAGCTGCACACAGCTCTCCATGCTGTATCGGAAATCGGATTGGTATCAGCCGATATGCCTCCTTAAAAATCAGCTATTGCTATCGGCCCCAAAAAATCTCTATCAGTGCACCCCTATTTTTAAGCATGCATTTTTCATGAATAGAAGTCTAATTTAGTCAGGAAAATTAGATTCACAGGTCCAAGTTTTAAGATGCATAATTAAAAAGTGTTTTGTAGGAATTCAGTCACTTAAGTTTGTGAAGCTCTCCTTACCACCTTTTTGTAAACTACACAGATACAGCCTTCCAAAACATAGCCTTTACCAGAAGGATCCAAATGCTGCTGTTCTTGCTTCATCCGATTGTATAAAGGTGGTAGCTTGGACTCAGAAATTGGAGTTCTATCATACATCAGGCACAAAACAGAATCAATATATGTATCATCATGATCTTCCGGCAGGGTCAGGGGAGTCCAGAGCTGCATGCAATACCATTTACATCATGTTAGTTTGCTACCAACAGATAAAGTTTTCTTCCTTAAAAAAACCCAACAAAAAACAACTTACAGGCATTATTTCCATTTGTCCATCTGGACCTTCATAGATATATTCCTGTAAAAGCAGCAAGACAATTCTTAATCCTTTAATAATTCCAGTGAATAGAAATAATTTACAAAAAAAAGCGTATGCATGCTTGTAACTGCAATGCACGTGCTTTCCCATTTAAAAGCTGCAACAAACACATGTAATACTGAAGTAAAAAATATGCAATTGTGCTCATGCAACAATTCTCAACAGGGTGCCAGGACACCCCAGAATGCCTTGAGATCCTCTCTCTTGAGTGTCTTGATTCTCCTCAAGTCTAATGAGATTGAAAAGCACTGTGCTAATAACCTAGATTTTAACGTTATAGGTGCAGCACACTTCTGCTTCCACTGCATCACAGCCCCCATTTTCTTCAGCTTTCTTCCCTCATGCCACTCTTGGAGCACCATTGCCAGATACTACGTGAAGTCAATCTACTGGCTGAATAATTTATTTTCAAACCACAGCAGTCAGTCAACTCGACAAAATAAGAATAATGGGTCACTTGTGGAAAAACCTACAACCTGGAGCTAAAGGCACAAAGTGGGGGACTAGAGGTACCATCCACTAACAGTGGATCCAGTTTTGCTGTTAAGTGTATCCTTAACAGCAAAACTGACCATCACAAATATACAATATATGAAAGCAGGGCCTATGGGTACTTGGAAAGTTACCATGTTATAAGCATCTTGTCTGGTGTAGGTTAAGAGCTCTTCTTCCTCTTCATACTGCATTTTCTCTTCTCTACCTTTCAACTCCTTGATCTGATGGAGCTCCCATTTTATCTTTGCATTTTTCAAGTCCTGTTGGAGATAAATTCAATATAATTTTAATCAAGCCTGATAGTAAAACAACTCTCTAGTCTTCACAAAAATATTCCTCATAAGTGCATCACCACACATGATTACAATAACTGGAATAAACTCATATATTGACATAACACAGTGGTATAAAAATAATTTTTTAGCTCTTAGCCTGTATGCTTTTAACTAATAGAACCACACCAGCTTTCCACCATACCAGGACATCATGCATACACCAAGCAAGCCTATATTATCTCAATAAATGCCCATTACTCCCCCCTACCCTCCCCACCACAATGAAGTCATATAGAATCATAATCACTTTAAATAAAATTATATTGACAAAAGAGTCTTGTAACATTTTTCTACTGGTAGGTTCACATAGTGAAATATATTCCCTTACCTCATTGGCTTTCTGCTTTTCTGGATCAGTGGAAGCATAAAACAACTCCAAGAAATTCAAAGCATACTTTTCAATCGGCAAGAGCTATTTAGAAAACACATATAAACCTAAATAACTAGTAGTATATACGAAAATAACTGCAAGTATACACTTATCTTACACCAGGTACTTAGGAAAGTATTTCTTTTATATAAAAAGGGACCAATCAAACTGTTGCTAGTCAGAATATAGGCCCAAAAGCTGATCCCTCCCAAGTTCTAGTCCCAGCTCTGCTACTGACTCTCAGAATAGCTGTGGATCAGAATCATCTTCTTTGCCTCCATTGTGCCATCCATCATCCACAATACAGTATAGAGCCTCCTATGATTTTGACTACAGTATTTGGACGCTGCACATGTGGTATATGGAATATTGAAAGTAAACATAGGTGGAAAACAAAGGGCCAATCAGAAATCAAGAGAATACAGGAAATTCTAAAAACAGCTATTCAAATTAAGAGAACTGGAAGGGGCATAGCCCCAGAGAAGGCATATCAAGCTGATCACCACCTGGCTATAAACCAGGTGTGTCCACTGTATTTCCTCTTATTGGAAACTACGTCCTTTTAAAATCAGCGCAAGTGGAATCCCTAGGAAAAAGATCTACCACCTGAAAAATCCATTTTAGTTGCTGACCCAATGGATCAGTTTAACCAGGTCAGATTGCCTCCAATAATTGGGTAGTGTGTACAGTCTGATACCTGGAATGTACTTCCTGTCAGGTACGCCGAGGACACTGTTTTCTGGCTAAAGAAGAAGCTATTTGCAACCTCATGTTCCCAAATGTGGGCATACAATTGAAAGAGACGTACTCGATCCATAAAGTCAACCAATTCCTTTAACTGTGAAGAAGCCACGCTATTTCTTGCATCGGGTAATTCCGAAGTTATGTCCGCTCTTAATTCATATCTCGTCTCCTGTGCATATTTTCTGGGATCCTCTTTCTAAGAGCCTTTTGAAAAAATGCAAGAACATTAAAGTGAGAATGCGATGACAGTAAAAAACCTACATCAGAACTGAACTTTAGTCTCAATTCTAGAAAACAAGACTACAGAGCACAACGAGCACCTTACCAGAACAGGATGTCATCTTCATCTGAGTCAGTGTCCAAAGCTAAGAATAGGGCAACGTAAAAATGGTAGAATTATGACAGTTGACGATGCACGCAAAACATTTTGGTTGCCTGAACTTTTTTTTCCTTTTTTTGCATTACATGGCAACATATTATAAAAAAAACAAACAATGAAAATATTCAGCAGAAATGCTAAAACAGAACAAAATGAGAACTCATCTTCATCCACCAAAAGAAAAAAAACAACCCTGGTAGACATTTTCATGTTCCTTCACCTAAGAAATGGAGTCAAAATTACATGTAAGCATTATGTGGCTTAATGGAGTACAGACAATGCCAAAAAATTGTTTTCTTTACGGTACATGGTACGCATATTAATTACCTCCTTCAATCTTATTAGTATTAGCAACAGAATTATGCAACTATAGGACACCTATAATTAAGGAATTTAATGAGCAATTTTATTTTAATAGAAATCCTTTCTGGGTTTGGTTAACATACATTTTACCTCCAGTTTATTTTCCATCTCAGCCAAAATCTTTAGCCCAGATTACTGACTTTCCTATGGATTTGAGGCAGAGCCATACAAAACCCAGGGAGTGTACATCACTTAATTCAAAAGAATCTAGGTAACATTTCAGGAATGACAGGGAGAATCACACACATGAATGAGAAGACTGGGATATCATCATGCTGATCTTGGACAAGCAATTAAAGTTTAGATACTCGTTTTGCCATAACATGTAAAAAAAATTCAAATATCAATAAGTAATCAGAAAAAAAGTGATCTGTATGAAAAGCCTTGAAACCTTTGGCAAGATTGTTTCTACTGTAGAAACAGACACCCAAGAAAATACCACAAACGCTCTGGCTTCCGTTCTGAAATTAACAGCCTCTTATAGAACATGTGCTACAAAAAAAAATTCCTGGATGCGCTCAGCTGCAGCTGAAAAAATATTCGATTCCCAACCAAAATTCAGGATTTTTTAAGTGACTGATTTTAACGTTTAGCAGGAATATGGATTCCATTATTTCTAGAAAGCCACGTGTTAGTGAAAGGCATACTATAATGGCATGTACATATGGGAAGTTTTAATGCACATAAAAAAGTTGATTTTGCCATTATTTGGCTACAACTCAACCTTGCTAAGAAATGGTCTTGTATGACAGAATTAATCTAAAAAACCAAAGGACATACAACCTTTTTATGTGCATTAAAATATCCCATACGTACAGCCATACCTTGTCATGCATCCAAAGGTGCATCTCAAGCCGGTCCAGAGAGGTGATACTCCCCCTCTACGCGACTTTGGTCAGGCCGCAGTTGGCGTACTGCGTCCAGTTCTGGGTGCCGCACTTCAAAAGGGATGTGGCCAGCCTGGAGAGGGTTCAGAGGAGGGCCACCCGCTTGGTGAGAGGGCAGCAGGACAGGCCCTACGAGGAGAGATTGAGGGACCTGAACCTGTTCAGCCTCAGCAAGAGGAGGCTG
>NW_005841873.1:1262231-1302232 GCF_000455745.1 Alligator sinensis
ACCATCCCCTGCCCGGGGTCTTGTGACCCCAGCATTCGTCCCTGCCTGTGGCAGGGGGTCGGGCTAGATGATCTGATCAGGTCCCTCCCGACCCTAGCTACTATGAAACTATGAAACCGTTTCCTTTATTTCCTATGATATTAATAGCAAGGTATAGGTAAGTCCTTCTACATCGAGACCTTTGATAAAAACAGATTATTTTCTTTTGGCCTAACAATAGCATCCTTTCAAACTTTATTTTGGAAAGTTTCAAGACAAAACTGCAAAGTACTCTTCCGGATCAAAGTCAAACTTATACTGTTATATCTCCTCAGCTATTCAACTAGCCTTGGAAAATTATGAAAGTTTACTATCCAGATTATTAAAACCCATTAAAAATATTACTATCCCCAGGCAACATTTTTAAAAATAATAATATAGAACTGAAAGTTGCTGAACACTCTTGGCTCCAATCCACTCGATTTCTTTATGCATTTGCAGGGGACCATTCATGCATAACACATTTATATTAAAGTACCTGTGTTAAAAATGCCATGGGATTGTCATTTCCTGAAGCAGCTACCTCTCTGATGAGATGTTTAGTGCCATTTTTCAACAGCATCTCTTCTATGGAATTGCTACTTACAAGCCTGCAGGAAAAATACCCATTAAACACTGTATTTTTTATAAACGTGCCTTGCCAAATCTAAGTGTTCCACAGCTAACTTTCCTTATGCAGATATTAGCAATGCAAAACTAGCTCAGGGGCTGTTAGGCCTTTTTTGCTGGACTACCAGGATGCAAGTAAGATCCACATCCTTCTGAATGCACTCAGTAGCTTCTAGTGCAATGGAGTGCAAAATGTCAGCTCGGTGCCAATACGTTTTCTCAGCTTCTCTTCATGAAACAGCCACCTGAAAGAAGCCCTCAGCCAGACATTAGAATTTTATTACCCCCAATACACGACAGGTACTGACTGCTTTAAAGAAAAAAATATTTAATCAGCAAGAATATTCTTATCCATGAACTCCAGCTCATGATCATGCCCATTAATACTCTGTTACGTTAGTCCTCCTTTCCAAAAAGGTGTGTGGTTTCTCTTTTCCTGTTCTCATCCTTAAAGATGGCTGTAAGAGCTACAAAAATGGGAAAGAATAAAGTCTTCAACCGCCCTTCAGCCTTCAGATGGAGAATAATGGCCTTTATTTTTTTGTTTTAACCAAGGATGTCTTACTGAGGGACTGGCCAATGCAGAGCTTTTAAAACTCCCACCCTCAAGTGCTCTCTAGCAGCAACTTTCCCACCTTCCATTACCTTTTCCATTCCTATCCATTAGCCTTTACGTTCCTATACATTTACAATAGCTTCTCCATACTAACGTTACCTGTACACATGGATGTCTTTGCCTCTCTCAAGCCTGTGGCACCATTCCTGAGCCTTTGCATCCATCAATGGATCCAAATCGACGTCATAGAACACAGCAGCACCTGCCTCTACACAACTGACACCTGCCGAAGGGCTGTGAGAGGACAGGATAGCACAAAAGATTCGCTTGTCTCTGTTGAAAGCATTTATCTGCTCCTAAAATGGGGAAAGTTAGTTACAACATGAAAGTGATGTAAATAATGAACTGACTTGGTGGGTTTTTTTACTATACTTTAAGAAAAGGAACATCCTTAAAAAAAAAAAAGTTTTATTTGCCCCTCTAATCTACCTCAAAAGGTGCCAAGAGTCTTACAGTAGTTTTGTTACTATTTTTAAGTTTAAACAAACAATCCAATTTTATTTATGTATTTTTTTTTTGACCAAAGTAGATGCTACAAGATCGAGAACAGCTATTGCCTTGTGACATTACAGAGATCATATCAAATTCATCTTCTTTATTACATACCCTGTAGCTCCTTGATTGCCCTTTCCTAATGGACAAGTTGAGACTCTCCTACTATGCAGACTGCAAGGTTGATGCTTTAAAATAACGTATATCTGTAGGTATATTATACTGTGTTTGGCTCAAAGCACAACAGTAAGATAAAAGATGAAAAATACAAAGGAACCAACCGGGTTATTGAGACTAAATGTTTGCTCAAATTGTAGGCCCCAAAGGAAATGTAAAATCCTACTGGGGAGGGATATGAGCATACTTTTAATTTCTCCTCAGGCAATGCCAGGGCACTACACAGGCATAAAAGCCCCTGGAGTAAGGCTGAGGAAGAGCCAAGACAACAATATAATCAAAGCGAAAAATGCCCATTGTGTTGTCATCTACAGACAGTAACATTGTAAGCACTAAGTCAAGGATATTATTAACATGTGTGAGATACTATTCATTTGTGATCAAAGTTATCTCAAGCTCCACATAAAAAGATAATCTTGAGCAGGACAATTCAAGATACACTGCTTTGATAACCTCTCCCTTCCTTGCCACCTACCAATAAAATTATCCATTTTTTAAACACATTACTACTATTATTTAGTTGTTTTAGCAAAAACCGCATGCCAAGCTTCTGGCCCTGCTATATGAGAAGCTAATTTATATACATATTTTATAAATACTGCATAGCATTGTTGTATACAACTCCATTTGGGCATTTTTTTCTCCAGTCAGACAAGTTTTAGCATCACTTTACTGCATAGGCCTCTCTCACCAGATGCTGCTCACAGCTGGCATACTCTTCAACTCTTATGTAGGTGAGAAAGTGGAAGTTTAGAAACTGCTCCAAGATATCCAGCATCAGAGTCATCTGTGTTAAAATCAGCACACGGTGCCCTTCTGATTTCAGCTTCTGAAGCAAGACAGACAGAGCCTCCAACTTGCCTTTTTGGAAAAAAGAAATAAGAAGCATTTCCACGCAGTATGCATCTACCAGAGAAAGCAGGCCTCCATGAGTATGCCAACCATTATCCTTTACCTGAATCATACTGCACTAGTCGGCGGTCAGGGAACTGTAGTAAGGGCAAAGTGATAATCTGCTGCAGCTGATGGAAATAGGGAGCTACTTGCTCTTCAAGATTGTGCTTTAAGGTTTTCATACTATGGGCGTATGAAGGAGGATTTGCTGGACGAGCAACAACTGCAGCTGGCAGCACACACAGAGTGCTGCAAAAGGAAGCAAAACTTTAGTATTGCCAACCCTAACAGCACAAACTATACATATGGAACAAAGCACTAAATATTCAAAACCAGTAGTAAAAAGAAGGGCTCACATGGGAAAAGTAAGGAAGTGAGACAATGAGTGAGAGAGTGTAGACGACCAGAACAGACAGTGACAGGATAGATACAGTTTTATATCACTGCCACCAAAAAACAAGGAGTCCTCAGCATACCCACTACTTAAGATTAACATGCGTAAGGGGGATCCTGGTAAAACAGATACCCACTAGCCCTGTGTTACAAAGGCAAGTGCCCCTCTAGTTTAATTTCTTAATTTTTACCTTTTGTTCTTCAGCATTAACCCTTGGCTTCTCATTCATTTTCACAACAGTCAGAGAAAGTATGCCTAAATGTTGTAGATTCCCACACAGTATTACATTTTGCAAATAGAGGTGTCATTGTCTAATAACTAACAGTCATTGCTGGCAGTGTTACAGGATACAGAATCTTTCAAATCACCAGCATAAAAACAGACAACACAGGAGAAAATCCTCAACATGAGAGAAAAAGGAAAATATTAAAAGGTAGGAACTTGGATAATGGTTTGTTTTGTTTAGCAAAAAGAATGACTGTCAATCAGCTTCTGCATTTGCAATATCAATACTTTAAAGTAGGAAAAAACAAGAAACACTAGGTCAGTTGACAGTTCTGCTTTCAGAGATCCCTACATATAACCTCATATTTGTGTAAAACTAACAAGTCCATCCATCATTTGCAATTACCTGTTCACAACATCCTTCAAGGACTCCTGTTGCTGCCCTGGTACCAAGACCAGGTCTTGAAGTGGATCACTAAGGCCTTCTGAGGCCCTTGAAGAAAGGCAACAGTTCACAAAGCCAGCCCACCTCCATTTGTTGATGCTGGCAGAATACTGCCAAGGAGTTTTTCTTTCGCTAAGCAAAGAACAAATTCCCAGCAAGTCTCTGCCATACACTGGGGCTTTAGAACAACGGCGCTCATTGCCAGAAAGTATTCTGTCCACATGCTCCTTCCAAAGCCTGTTCTCTTCCTCTGTTAGAGCCTAAGAACAGAACATATTTTATAGATAGGTTATCAAGGCAGAGAACTATGTAAACATAAATTGTTCAAGAGAAAGTTTAAAGTGAATTCCATTAATGAAAAAGGGGAAGAAATTAAGGAAGAGACAGCAGAGCAAATAGTATAAGTATGGTGAAAAGGCAGATACTGAGCTAGGACATTTCTAAGCAAATAAATATCATTAACTGTCCCCTATATCAAGCCTGCTGGTGAAAACACTTCTTCTACCTTATATTCAAAGTGTGAATTCTGAGCCACTACTCATCTCCACATAACCTGGATGGGCACGAGAGAGATCTCTGGATACCAGATATTCTGCATGCTTTATTAATGTACCGTTCTATCTGAATCAGATATAATACCACTACACAAAAGCAGCACGACACATACTCTAATCTCCAGTACAAAGAACTGGTATTATACCTGTGTTGGACATCCTAGGAGAGACATGGATTTTGATTTAGTTTCTGGATCATTCACTGTCAAAGTAGTAAATGCATTTTTCCAGGAAAGCAAAGAGATAAGAAACAAAAGGTTTATTTAAAAATATATATTTTATATAGAAACAGTTATTGTAAAGGAAAAAAAGCCTAATGCTATGTAGATGTTCTATCTTTGCATGGTTCACACTAAAAGTTTACTTCCCGGTTATTCAAGAACCCTACCATTGTGTCAAAATTAATGCTCAACATCCCTCAAAAATCTGTTGCCAAAATTCCAAGTCAGCATACTGCAACATTTAAGCCAAACCACAGACCAATAATAATAATAAAAGCACCACTGCAGGAATGTTTAATATATTCCTGGCATGTCTGGTACTCAAAGTAACAGAACCATCAGCTCTTAATATCCTCCAGTGCACAGGAATGGTGTTACATATGAGAGTGAACAATAATACAATGCATTTTCATCCTGTTCTCCGAAATAGCAGGGAGAATTTATTTTATAAATATGTTTTAAGCAGTTGAAACATTTGGCCTGTCAACAGTATCCAATGGAGTACAGCAAGAAAAAAATATTTGGCTAAAATGACAGAGCTCTCCAAATGTTATGTGAAAGAAAACAGAAATATTGTACTTACTTTGCTGTGTTACTACGGTAGAAGTTGACACATTGGAGTGATGGTCTACATGCTTTGTAAAACTAGTACTTTCAACAGGCTCAGACCCAGACCAACCAATAGATGGCACAGCAGCTGGCCAGTGAGGTTGTAGTCCTAAGTATTTTAGGGTTGAAACTGAGACAATGTGGAAAGTGTTTCCTGCAATTGTAATTGCACAATTCAGTGAGTTCTTGCTATATCCATTTTGAACAGAATCATTGCCAATAAAAAACTTTAATAAAAAATTGAACAATATCTTAGAACCGTACATGATATCCAGACTTGCAAACTAAGCGAACAATGTGACTGCAACCCCATCCATACCATGCAGTTTAAGTTAGCTTATCCCCTTTTAACTCAGCCTACATGGAAAGAGTTGTGAGAAGAACTGAGAGGAAAGATATATTCTCTACCCCTACCAAAACTTTACAATTTAAGACCACAGCTTTCAGCCAGACACTTTGCTCCAAAGGATTTAGACAAAACAACCATTGGAAGCTGAACAAGACAATACCTTCAAGCTGCAGAGGTTGTCCTCCAGTAAGCTGGCAGAGTTGACTATAAGACAAAGTAAATGTTTTTCCTTTAAAATGTAATGTTACAGGCAACTCTGGTTGAGCATTTCTGTCTTGTGCTCCAGTTGCGGGGAATGACCAACCTAGTTTTTCCACCTTACCACCTATTATAACAGGACAAAAAGAAGGTGTACAGAACTAAAAAATGGAGAATTTTCATTCAGATCTCTACATATACAAATAGGCATGTGCTGCATCTCCAAGCAGGGCTGACATGGTCCAAATTTGGTCTGCAGGCTGCAAGCTACTGTAAAGGACTCTCTGTTCTGATACCTAGAATAGCTCCTTCAGTAGTCAAGTATTTCCTCCTCCCCACACAAGCTCCAAGTCAATTGACTTGTTTGATTTCTAATAGTCTTCTTGGAATAAAAAGCCCTATCTGAAGAGCCCTCTCCTTCAAAGTAACTGATAGTTGGAATTAGCAGGAAACTAAGTCTGAGGACACTTCCCACATCTGCATTTAAGCAGTATTTGCATCCATGTCTACATGAAATTTTAATAACCTCACAGAATGCATAGAGATTTAAAAAACTTGGCCCAGTAAATTTGGATTTCTAAGCCAATGTAGGTATTTCCCTATCAGGTGATAATAGGGGGTCCCCCCACAATCAGCTTGTCTGCCAATTAAACTAGCCTGAAAATGAAATGGTAATTACTCATCTGTATAATCATCTATTCTATCAACTGAATTAAGATTTGTAAAAAAAAATTTTTTAAAAATGATGTTCTATTTATGTAGTCATGCATAAACTGATATCATTTGCAGGCTAATCATAAGCTCATAGGGGATGTAAGACATGTGCAGCAAGCAGGGGCACTGGAATGACTGAACAGTCTCTGCCTACATATTGCAGGAGCTCAGAACAGGTCAAGATTTCCAAAGGCTGCATCCAATAATATTTCCCCCAACTCTAGTGGGTGCTTTACAGAGAAAAAGATAAGAAAGTCTTGTGAGCTGGAATGCCTAAATCTAAGCATCATAGATCAAAAGGAAATTAAGTTTTGTATACAAGAGAGAACAAAAAAATGGCAGGTTAGTTTTGTCAAATGGCTTTCACCAAATTGAAAAATCTATGATAGATTAAAGGTAGTCAGTCCATAACATTGGGAAATTTGCACAGCAATATTCATCTCCTTAACACACATAATGAAGAAAAAATAATTTTCTATTTTGATGTTGTAACAGGACCCAGATTTGAGTGTCTCAACAAGGGACCTCCTTCACATGAGTAAAAAGATACAGACATCCACGTGGTACATAGTCATGATACCTCCAAAAACTCCAAGTACAACTGAAAAAGCTTTGGAAAGGAAAAACAATCTTTCAGCACATGGATCGAACTTTTCCTACTGCAATCTTCTGGAAAAGCAGCAAGAGGCAGTCTTCTTTGTACTTTACCACAATGAGCTCCTGTAGCCATTGTCGTATTTGCTGTGTGGTATATCTGAAGAGTAGGGAAATGTAGAGTTCTGCCCTCTGGTTTCTGTCCATACAGCACTGGTTGAAATAACCTAGACATTATACAAGTATATAGAAGTCATATTAGATTTAGCCAGAAAACTCTCATCCAAATAAGTGAGTCAAGTTTAAGACCCAATTGTTTGCAATAACTGGGTCCGGAGGAGTCATACAGCTGCAGAGAGCACAGCAAGAACAAATCTGACTCTTCCTCCCAGTTTCCCAGCATTCAGCAGAGATGCTTTCTAGCACATCAGTTCAAAGGATCCAGCATACTTTCAAGCATACAGTCAATGCTAGGGGCTGGCACAGAGGGAAGCAGGATCACGGTCCCACCTCCACTTGCACATCTTACTTCTACCACCAGGAGTGCTTTAGGGAGCAAATTATAATAGTTGAGGCTGGCTGCAGCAAAGGGACCCAAAGAACATGACCCTCAAGTGCCTACAGATCATTCAGGCCCAACCTAGCATAAACCCCACTGACAATTTAAAAGCTGACTTCAAAGTAACTTCTTTAGCATATGCTTTTCTTCAAAAAGTAAAACCACATAGCAGCACATCGATTAATGAGCTCTAGCATCTTCCTGCCTGTGTGTGTGTTTTAGCCACCTCGTCAAGTGTTGAGTTTCCTTCAGTGTCATACAGATGCCTAGCAATATCCTCCAATCCAACCAGAACAGGACACACTCCCTCTCTTCTGTGTTAGTCAGTTATTCACAAGCATTTGAGGCTGTCACAAATAGTAACTGCCTTTCTCAGCATCTATCAACCAAGTCATTATTATTTACACATTAACTTATGTTACTTATAACCTTTGTTCGGATGTAGTTCTGTAACATAGCTCTAAAATTCTGCAAACTGGTCCCTTTTAACTTGGTTGCAGAGGGAGACCCTCAAGTTTTGTTTTGTTTTTTAAACAAAACAAAAGCTGGCTGTTTTACAAAGTGCCTCCTTTCCTGCTTATTTTTTCAAGGAGCTGATCAGTTAGTCTGTTTTGGCAAGCAGCTCTTTAGGGCAAAAATTTCTGGCAGATAACAGCTGACTTATCACAACCCACAATCCACCCCTCCCAAAAAGACTTGTATCACTTCCCAAACAGCCTAAGATTGCTGTCTTCTGACATGGCTTAGAAGTTCAGTCCTTCTGAACACCTCAATTGTCCTCTTATCTATTAAGGCAGCTTCCTTCTCTTTAGGTGACTGGCACAACTTTAAGCAGCTCTAAGTCTAACAGCAAGAAACAGAAAAATCAGAGAGGTCTGAATATCTCCTTTGTCCTACAAATATTATTCCCTTTATTTTTGGTAGTTCAGAATTATTTTCAAACTGTGCATACTTGCTCGGTCTGAGCTTTACTGGGTTGGGTCTGGGTGGAGTAGGAGGGGAACTGTAGATCTCTTCAATGAGCTTTCTGGTCACTTTTTGGTTTGGCAGCCTTTGTGCCGCATAGCGCGTCATTTTGTCTTCCATCCCAATCAGATCGAAGAGAGACATGTCTGCATGCTAATTTTAATTTAAAAGAACAAATAAAAAGGAAAGAGTTAGACAGTTTTAAAAGCTTACTCAGAAGTAAAGGGTTTTTTTATCTTGTATAAAACAACTTAAGCCAGTAGGAAACCAGCACAGAATCCATATGATTTCACATGAAGCGGCTATAATTGTTTAGGAGATTCTGGTAAGCAAAGCCAAGGCAAATGCTGAGTGGTGTGCAGGAGATGAGAAGATAGGACAGCAGCCTCAATTTGAATGCAACGTATGGGTTTCTTCTCCAGTCCATTTCTTGCCTTCCAAGCACTGAGTCCTAGTCTTGCTTCCCTTGCCTTTTTATCTCCTTTATCCCACTGCTTTCACAAGCTCCTGGCTTTTTCCCAGTTTCCCCTCAAGCCTGACACTTCGATTTCTGTGACTATTTACATCACTCAACGCAGTTTGTCATGTTTTTCCTACATTGCTTTCACAACAAAGGCTACTGATGAAACCGTGAGAAATGAAAGTCCTATGGCTTAAATACATGGAGTGTGGCTTCTGGTTTGCCCAAATGATCTAGCCCAAGAGTCTGATGTACTTGAAGAAACATTCATAGGTTAATTGGCATCTAAAGACAGCAAACACCAGACAGTGCTGATAACCGGATGCAAGACCCCAAACTCACTCACTGCTCAAGCACAGCTTACCATTCATAAATCTGAGCAATCATTCTTAGAAGGGAAAAGTAATTCACTGTGTGCATTAGGAGACTGAACTGCAACCAGCAAATTCCACTCCTTTCCATTATACTCCCCCAGTATAGCCAGCAAAACTGTTTTTCATAATCTAAGTGTTCCACAAGTACAAAAGGATTTCATTTTTCCACTAACCTTCCAAAGATCCCATTCCAGGGCATTCAGTACCAATGAAGCAACTGTATACTCTAGTGGCTCCAATACGTAGGAGGAGCTGGAAAGCCTGGGATTTATCAGATCTGGGTGATTACAAATCTTTTGGAGCTGCATCAGAACATGAAGGACACTGACAAAATGCCCGCTTCTGAGAGCTTCTTGAGTTCTGTTTATTAAATAGAAGTAAATTTAAATCAACTCAGTACAAAACTTCATTTCTGGTAGCCCAGCCTACATAGTCTTTCTAGCTCTGTAAACCCTTTTGTGGATCACAAAAGTAATAACAAAAAACCATAATAGTTTCTTAATATGTAATCAATTTATTGATAAAACTACTCAACTGCTTTATCAAACACAGGTTTTCCACAATTGCATTCAGGTCACTGGAAAGCCAGTGGAACTTAAAAGTGCTGAAACCCTGATCATGCAGGCCACCAGGTATTAATGCAACTTTCCATTTCCCAATCACTGAGGCTACTTGAAAAGTAACTATCGGTGTGAGAAATATCTGTGAATGTGCAAGGTACTTGCAAGATTAAGGCCCGTTTCAACAGCGAGACTATACATTCAGACTATGAGTTTGAAAATGTCATTAAAATGAAACATAATAAAATTATTTAAAGAAAGGTTTGTTAACAACCTGCATATGACTTCAATTACTTAAACTTGAGAACTGAATCTAAACACAGCTGAGAGAATGCATGCATATTTGTATATGCCAGATTGAAAGTTTGGCATAAGTATTACACACATTTAAACTCATTTCCTGTTAAAAAAAATCTAGCAGATTTTTTATGTTCATTTGGGAGCACATGAATGACAGAAGTGATGGTATTTAGTCATTACACCATTTCATTTAGGAAGATTAATCTACCACGCAACACATTCTACTTATGCCTGATCTTTAGTCAAAAGTTTTATGACCAACTATTCACTTAAAAAATATTCCTGTTCCAAGTCCTCTTCCTGCAAGACCAATATTGCCTAACTTAAACAAAAGCAGCAATAAGATCCATGCATGAATTGTTTTTACCTTGGTTGAAACAGGACATCTTTATACATAGCTTTCTGCCGATGAGAAAAATAACACTTCAGCACATGATCATATTTCTTTGTCAATTGTTTTTCCACTTGTCTTTTGGTTCTTTGAAAAATAAATGGTTGAGTTATCTAAAAAGAAATTGAAATCAAGTAATACTTAACTGGTATTTACCCACTGCAACAGATATTCAGATTGAAAGAGGATCTTTAAAATGGACATACTCTATGCAGTCTCATAGCCATTTTCTGAAAGTAATCTTCATTCTCCTTTTTAGCTGCATGTGTCACAAAATCCATGCAAGGTCTGGAAATTCCAGGAATCAAAAAACGTACCAGGGTCCACAGTTCTATCAAGGAGGTAGGAAGGGGAGGTTCTATCAAGAGTAAGCGATGCTGGCTACGAAGAGAGAGAAAGACAGATACAGGATGAAGTCACTTCACAATTTAAATGAGACTTCCACCTTAAATTATAGAACAATCAAATTATTTTCTGAACAAAAAATGGATAACGATATACAAGAAAAAATATTGAATTAATGATCCAGACCTTTGGAGCCTGCAGAGTCCCTCCCAGTGTTTCTCAGACAAATTTTTAACTTTCTGCCTCTCATCTATGACTAGGTATTTCCACTGAATTTTCATGAAGACCTGGTAACTTTTGAACAGTTGCTTGTAGGAAGTAATACATACATTAAAATTGCTCAGTTTCATCCATTCCTGCAACATGAACAAGCCCATCGTAAAAGATTTAATGTTTATATTTTTTTAATTAAAAACTAGCAAGTACATTTCTTACTGGGATTAAAATCTATTATTTCACACTATTTTATGAACTTTTTCAAAGTTTTACATTCTAAAGTGTAAAGAAATGTTCAGCCTATTTGAATGGCTATACTGTTAATCAGTTAATATAACTTTATTTACTTGTTGAATGTGGCCAAACAAACTGGAACATACGATAATTATAACCTGAGAAATATTAATAAATAAATGCAGACTACTATTTTTAAAATGCAACAGAGTCAAAGAATATACAATCTTTAACCATCAGAAACTTTAATGTTGGCCATCGAGAAAGACCTCAGAAGCTGAATAAATATTAGGGCTGTGTGAAGCTTTGGTCACTGATTCGATTCGGTGGAGATTTGGCCCGATTCCATGGCTGAATCAAACCACAGGACCCTTTAATCTCTCTGAATCGAAACGGAACCCTCCAAATTGATTTGGAAAGATTTGGCAATTTGGACTTAGACACAGCTTTAAAATGTTTTTTCTACATACCTCAAGGTACCAGGCAGCTCGTGAGTACTGCGATGCTGGGGCGGATGGAGGGGCCCACAGGAGCATGGGGGGGATCACCAGCGCGCTCGGCAGGAGACCCGGAAGCGGACCAGAAGCACTTCTGGGTCTGCTGCCAAGCACTCCTGTGGGATGCTCCATGCGCCCCACTGGGCATCACAGCAATCACGAGCTGCGCCTGCTACCTCAAGGTATGTAAAAAAAACATTTAACATAGTTGTGTCTATGTCTGAATCGCTGATTCTCTAAATCAGCATCGAATCTTCAGATTCGGCCAAATTGAAATTGGGGACAGTGATCCTAATCAACGAATCAAATCACTGTCCCTGGTGTCAAAAAGCCCGCGCCTGAAAAGAGCGCGGAGTAGCACGTAGCAGCAGCACGCACCACCTGAAACTGGAGCCTGGCTGTCCAGAGCCACACTTCGACTGCTGGCCAGGTGCTGCATGCTGGATCACCACTGCTGAAGCCCGAGGAAGCCCCAGGATGAGGTAAGGCTGCTAAGGCCAGCAAGGTGCTAGCCCCAATCTCCCCTACCTCACCCAGGGTAACTTGCTACGTGCACCAGAGCATGCATGCACGAGCTGTCCCGGGAACACATAGCAGCGGCACGATTACATGCCTCTGCTATTTGTCCCCAGGGGGACACACATGTGCGCTTGTCTGGACGCACCCAAGAAATTCAGGCCCAGAAAAACAAAGCAGATGATCATCAGCTGGATTCTAGGAAGCAGCTCACATTAATCACCAAAAGCAAGACATCACTAGTGCCCATTCTCACTCAAAAAAACCCAATTTTCTTTTAACCTGTATAATCCAAAAACAAAAAATGTAGAAGGAAGACAGTCTTGTCTGAACATTCTTAACTGGAGCTGCTGCCTACCTTAGTATGGTTAAGCAGTGCCCTGAGAAGTTGAAAAGTAAGTTTATGATTTCACAGCTATTTTTGGGGACAAATCTCAAGATAAATCACAACCAGGCAAACACCATCACAGACACTCTTTGTTAATCATAACACACTGCTTATTTTGCCTTTACGCCATGCTATGCATTTCACAAATGAGTTTCTTTCAGTACCTGTCTTTTTCCTGCAAATTCTCTTTGCCTAGCAAAATATAGAAGAACCTTCAATTCAGGGCACCAGCGTTCCAGTTCATTCTTCCATTTCAACGAGTTACAGTTCTGGGCCACAACAAGATGTGGACCCCAGTTACCTACAGAGGTAAACAACAACTGTTGAGAAAAGTGCCACTTACATCAGAGCCTATAAAAGAGATGTAACTTGAAGATAGAGCTTAAAGGCCAAGGGTGTCCAGATAACTTAGGGATGAGCAATTATTTGGGCCCGTGGGCCACAAGGGCAATTCTGGGGAGCTGGTGCAGGCTGGTCAGTGCCCCATTCCCCCCCCTCTGCAAAAAGCCCAAACCCCCCTCCCTACAGCTCCTCCCCACCACTGCCACTAACCCTCTGCAAAAAGCCCAAAACCCACTCCCTACAGCTCCTCCCCACCACTGCCACTAGAGCCCAGCAGCAGCTGAGCGTACAGCCTGGGCCCAAACCTGCTCTGGACTCACACCAGCCAGAGCAGACCAGCTAGGACCTGTGCACACAGCCCTGACTCTGGCCTGCCCTGCACCTGTGCCGGACTCAGCTGCCCACGATGACCGGTGGTGGCAGCCAGGCAGAAGCTGCTATTGGGCACAGGGGAAAAGCGGCCACCTCCTTGCTGCTGCTGGGTCTATCTGGCTGCAGCCACCCAGTGCTCCCACCCCAGGCTGCCCTGTGGCTCCTCTGCACTGCCACCCCTGCTCCACTGGCATCATCATGGGCAGGCAGTGGCAGCAAACCATGGTGGGGACTCTGTGTGCAAGTCCCAGCTGACCCAGAGCTGATCTGCTCCAGTCAGGAAGGGCCCAGAGCAGGTTGAGCCCAGGCCAGGGCTGTGCACACAAGTCCCCACCAGTACCACAGGGCTGGGGCCAGTGGCAGTGGTAGCTGAAAGAAGCCACCGCCGTCTGGGCTGCTTAGAAATGCAGTCCAACCGCAGAGCTGCCCCAGCCCTGCTGTGCGCCGAGGAGTGGCAAGACTGCCATGGGCCAGACAGCACCCGGGACAGGCAAGACTGAGGGTCTGGCCACAGGCCGGACAAAGTCCCTGTGCAGGCCACATTCGGCCTGGGGGCTGTATTTTGCCCACCACTGATATAAAGAGACTTGACTTTAGGTAAGTTTTCCTGATTATTTAAAATAAAAATAAACAACATTGCCAAGTAAAGTACGAGGAACATAGATTTCCAGTTAAAAAAGCAGCATCATGTCCTACCTTCACTACAAGCCAGGTGTGCAAATAAGGCAGCAACCTGCATAGTTTTGCCAAGGCCAGCCTCATCTGCAAGAACACCATTAAGATTCTTCTCATATAGCTTCACTAACCAGTCCAGCCCAAGCTTCTGATAATCTCGGAGTGTCCTGTGCTGTCGGGATGGAGCACAACATTTGACTGCTGTTGCGATTTGAGCGCTGCCTTTAGGTAACAGCACTTCTGCAGCAGCAGCAGCAAACTCTGCTACATCTCTCATGCATTTCTTTATGGCACCTTCACATTGATCGATGCTGAGGAAAGAGTCTATAAGCACCATTTCCTCTCGAGTGCTTCCTCTGTCACTCACAGATTCTTCCATTTCTACACAAAGAAGTAAAATCGTAAGATGGTCTGTAGCTGTAATTCATGTTTCAACAACCAAATTGTCACAGTCCATAGCTAAGCATTTAAGAAAAGTACATTTTGTCCATCTTCATTAAGGGTGAACACAAGAACTCTGGACTAGAATAAATATAAATATTAAGATCTGTTACATGTAACAATTAAATTTGATACCTCTCCAAGTCAAATACAATGCCAGGAGACAAACAACAGTTTAAAGACACACTTTTCAAAAGCTACCCATTGTGGAAATGTATCTTGAAAACACACGAACACACTAAACATTGGTATCAATTAATCCGCCCAACTCTTTTGGCTAAATAGGCCAGTTCAGCTTGACAAGCCATATTTTGCACTTCAACGTTCTCTTGATCTTCCTCTAAATTAAGCATTAGCAATATCAAGCAAGAAGGATAGCATTTCTTGCCATGCCTACAACTTTTCTACAGCAGGCCAACCATGTATTCACTGAATACGTGTAACCATCACTTACAGAATCTGATACTTACTGACAGCTGTGCAAGGAACAGCAGCCTCCAAAAATACACAAGACTGAGAAATATAATGTGCAAAACCTAGTACTGAAATCAAAGGTTAGCTCCATTTACTTTCTGTGAAATTAAAGTTCAGTTTCTTTGCATGTAACAAGGACACCATAGCAGAAGATTTTTATTCTTGATTTCTATACTCTACGCTGTTTCCTTTAAAAACTTTTTAAAGTTAAGAACATGGGTAAGCTAATTAATAATTAAGGTCTGCAAGTGCCATTTAAAAAAAAAAAAAGAGATAGCATTACATTTGGAACAATTTACCTTTGAAACAGAAATTAAATGGATATAAAAAAGGCATGAAAATTAAATAGCAGGTCATAAGATGGTATAAACAAGAAATCCAACATGTATTTTTTTTTTTTTTACTTCAGTTACACAACACAGACCTTTGCGATCAGTAAGCAAGGCGATTGCTTTTCCTTTTCTCCCAGGTATTGCTGGACCCTAAATAATAAAATATTTATTCACATTATAAAGCCCATACTTCAAAATGAAAGATAGAAAAAAAATCATCAATAGCAGTTTTAGTTTCATAAGATTGTTTCTCAGCTTCCAAAATTAACTTTACATAATCACACAAACCCTTAGTTAAAATACGTTACAGGGCCCCAGTTTTACAAATACGTGTACTAACATGGGTTTCTACACCCACCTGGAGCCTCACTGACTACAACAAAACAGTAAGGCCATACACAGAACTCTGCTCATGTGTTTTTAGGGCCAAAACCTAAGTGTGCTTTCAGAGAGGCCTGGTTTGTTTTCCAACAATGAACTTGGGGGAGGGGAAAAACCAAGATTAAAAACATGCGTGTCTCATTTTTAAATGAAAACAAAAAATATATTTAAAAAAAAAAAGTTGTTGGAAGGTTCCAGCCTTTCACTGTACATAATTACAATTTCTTTCAGAACCGTAACATTACCACAAACAAAAAGCAGACTTGTTATTAATTTTCTGATTTAACACTACATACCTTAATTCTTCTATTAAGACCTGAAAATTGATAGATTACAGTTAAATGTCACATTTCTAATACTGACAAAAAAAAAGCACATCTTATGAAACATCTTTAATGTATTTTGCCATTGTTTAATCAATTTCTACAAAAATGCCTAAAGACATTTGTTATTACGATCCAAGGGAAAAGTCATAAACAGTATTAAGAACTGCAGTAAAAGAAAGTCAGCGAGGGTCTCATTCTTGTTCAATGTTATATAACAGGACTGAATTCTCTCTGACATCACATGCAACTCCACTGGAACCTGAGTACAGACCAGGGGCGGGCAATTATCTCGGGCGGAGGGCCGCTTACTGAGTTTTGGCAAGCCATCGAGGGCTGCATGACAGGCAGCCAGGGGTAGCCAAATATTAATTTTCTACATTTTTTAGGGGCCGGATAGAATGGCCTGGTGGGCCGCATCCGGCCCACATTTTGCCCACCCCTGGTATAGACCCAACTATGTTGGGTCTCCCTAAGAGGTACCAAATTAAACTCTTCACAGGAGCAAGAGGTTCACAACAGGAAGGCAGACATTCAGTCATCTCTGAAAGAGCTTCAGCTACTTAAAAGTAAAAGCTAGCTTCATCCACATGGGAAAGAGAGAAGTCACTTATACAAAAGCATGGAGTAAGCCACTTTTGTTAAAATTGTGTTTTGATGGACTTTCACCACTTCCATCTTACTTCTCACCCTGGGAACCAGTTACCTCTTAGTGAATTCTTCCTTCTCTCTTCTAACTCCACTTGCAGTTTTAATTCTACCACCTAAAAAAAAACAAAAAACACAGTATAAGAAAGGAGAGGGAAGAGGAGGACAACAGAACACAAATGAGGTTAATTGCCTTTACCCCTAAAGAAAATTATGAACTACTTTATATTTTTCAGCAAGGACAGGCTTCCTTCACTTGCTGGATTACCCCTCTAAATCACAACCAGCTTTTACTGGCTGCTTTAAAATTCTTACTTGAAAGCTTCTTAAAATGCTTTGAAATCACTGATATAGGTTGTAGCCATGTTGGTCTAAGGCAGCGAGGAACTAAAAAATACTGGGTTTGCAGCTATATTACTCTTGCAGCACAGAACAAAATAACTGCTATGCAGCCAATGATATGGCCCAATCTTTTTTCAATACCATTATTATGCCCCTCTAAGAATTTAGGCAACTATACAGTCACAATACATGTACCTGTTTAATACTGAACCAGAAATACTCGATTTCTCTGGCAACACAAGCAGCAATGCACCTCAACCGATTCTGTTTCTCCTTCTTGCTCCTCTCACTCCAGAGTTTCTTATCTTCATGGTACTGAGTCACACTTCTGACCAGCTGTATAAAAGTATTAGGGATGTTTCATTTCAGCTTCTCACTTTGCATTATACCTATTCACTCTACTTGTTACAATGGGTAGACAAGAACCCAGGCTTACATAATCACCCAACTCATAATCACTCATACCAGGCTTACACTGGTATTTTAAACAAGTAATATTAGTGTCACAGCAGGTTAAAACTCCTAACAAGTGTCAGAGATGTGGAAAGTACTGGCATCTTTTGACTGGTCCCTTGGAAAATGCCAGACTGTCCCATCAATGCCTGCTCACTTAATATCCCACAGCTTGAGGTGTCTTTAGACCCTATCAAGAGGGAGACGAAAAATAATAGTTATATGCTAACCTACATTCATTTTACTTGTATTGCACAATACTAGAATAATCGACTGCTCCAATCTATCTATCTGCACTGGTGCTACTTGAGTATGGGAAGAACTAAATTCCTATACTGAAAACAGAAGGCAACCTGCAGAACTACAGGGTTCTGTGAAAGTACAAAGGAAGCATTTTATGTAGTGCTTTGCAACTATTTCACAATAACTCTTAATAACCCTCTTAGAGATGAGTGAATGGGAGGGAAGTTAAGAAAACTACCCAATGTTACACAGACAGTGGCCTAGCCAAAAAACAGGCCTCCTGAATTCTGACTCTCAGAGCCCTGGCTTCGCCCGTGAGGACATTGCCTGTTCTCCAACACTACATTTGAAACAACTACACCCACATTACCTTCCTGGCAGTGGCCATTTTCCACCTTCTCTCTTGAGCAAAGTCAGTTGCCATCCACTGCATTTCCTCCAGCAGATAATCCTGGTGTGATTTGGGTCTTGAAGCTTCCTGAAGCTTGGGCAAGCGTCTCATGGACCATAAACCTACCTTCCTGAGGTCCGCTACGCGTCGATGGATTTGGTTTTCCTTAAAACAAGAGAAGCCAAAACTTAGCACTCACTGCATAAACACAAAAGAATAATCACAGACATTGACACAAGTGTCAGAATCAGGCATCACTCTGTTCTCAGACATGTTCCAAGCATTTTACCTTACACTATATTAAAAGAAAAAAATCATCTAATAGCTTTGTTGAAGTAGTGATTTGACACTTCAAGAAATACAAGAAAGTTCAAGACAGAGTGATGCTGACTGATAACTTAAAAAAGGAAATATCGCATGTTGAAAAGATGAAAGCAATTAAAAGAGAGGATTTCCTTCCCCCCAAAGAGCTTCACTAATAGCTAATCAGTAGTGATGTCTGGCTTAGAAAGGACAGGAGGGGGAGCCTCCTGTGTTACTTTGACAATCATGTAGGAAATAATTTGATGAATAAGCTTTGTCAATGTGAGTGCATATATCAATGGGAGCAGAAAGCTACAGAATGAGGATCTGCCTAACTTATCCTCCCAAATGAAGGATTGATACTAACTTCACAAGTGTTTACATCCAAGTACAGACTAGCATATCTACTGCATTTTATCAAACATGTAAAAACCATTCTGCCACTAGTTGAGATTTCTTCCTAAATGTAGAAATACCAAACAAGAGTCAAAATAACATTCTGTTTAACTACATCTCTGGTATATTACCATTTTGTAGGGTCTCATATGGAACAGATTCTACTTTACTGGAAGAAAAGATCTACTGGACAGTCTTTTATCAGTTAAGTTGATGAAGATTCTCTGAACAACAAGGCAAACGCTTTGGCACTCTCCTTGTGCTCTGTTATTGCTAGAGATCTGACTGTTTGGTTAAGAGAAACTGGACTACAGCTATGATTCCCACAGAGCACTTTAAATATGGCCAAGCTCAGATTTTTAACCATAAGTTTATAATTAAAATCTAGTTTGCAAGGCATTCCATTAGGAAAAATCATTATTACCATTATTGGCCCCAATTTGCTCCTTCCCTGGAAATCACAGCTACAGCAGAGACTACATAAGCACGGGAAATGAATGACTTCACCTCTAGAGGTATCTGGGGTCTGCCCCAACTTGGAAGGAACACATTGTTAGGACACAGTTAAAAGTTAGCATGCCAAGCCCCACTTGTACCCATTACAAAGGCAGCTCCAGGCAGCAAGATTGTCAGCCCAAAGCCTTTCACATGTAATAAATTCACTTAAGGAAAAAAAGTAACTCAGTGCAGTAAAGCCAAATAGAATGAGATTAAAAAAAAAAAAGTTTTAAAGCACCTGCGACAGATATTAAGCCAAACAGGAAAAATAGAAGATTAAGGGATATTTATTTCACAAAAATAAAGAGAAAGCAACAGGGATGTGACAGTCTTCTCTACGACTCAAGACTAATTTCTTTACACCTCATCTGTTCCTTGGAATTTTCTCTCCCCCATAAACACACACTCAACCAAGTTGTGATGAACGCATAAGGGGGAAAACTGACAGGCATTTCCCGAAGCACAGCACAAAATACCACAAGTTCTAAAACATTTCATACAAGATGCTTGTATAAAAAGATTTTTCTAATTGGAATACCTGACGCTGCGCTGGAGCTCGCTGCCTCTGCGCCTGGCCCACTGGCTGTACCTGATGTTGAAGGGAAGTCACAACCTGACTACATGAAGTAACAGGTACATTTTGTGGCTGGGGCTCCGCACAAATCTGCGGTTGATCTAGACACTCCAGCTGGGGTGCTGGGGGTTGCTGCAAAACCTGCAGCGTGACTGGATGAGCTGTTGTGGCAACTTCAGGGGGTTGCAACCTCCCACAGAGCCGAGGTAAAGGAGAGTGTAACCTCGTCAGAGTCTCTCCAGTTTGTTGTTGGCTCTGTTTCTTTTCAGCAAGTCGCGCTGTTTGAAGGATGGGCGACATTCCACCTGCAAAGCAAGAAAAACGTGACAAAATTATTTTAAGAGTCAAAACACCATATTTAACCAGTGCAATACTAAGACCGCAAAAGGGAAACAAACACATTTTTGAGAACCAACTTGTTTGTTGCAGGACACCGGCATCACTGCAAACCAAATTACATACCTAAAGCGTGCAAAGCAATCAATGTATTCAAATGGGCAGCGTATTGATGCAGCTCTTTAAGCAGATAGCACGCTGAGTTTCTATTTATAAATTTGCAAGAAAGAGGCAACAGCTAGGCAACCAGCCTGTGTAACACAATATCAAATGATCAAAAAGGAACAATTCTGCTGCAACAACATCAATTAAGAAAGACAGCAAATGAGACACAGAGGGGTGAAAACTGAAGCTTAAAGCTTGGATGTGCAACTCCCATTAAGTTGCTAGGAATTTTCTCTAGAGGGGGTTTTATCTTATATTAATTGGTATTAGGTATAATGTTCCAATTAGAGTATATATAATTTAAGCAATTATCTTTAATTACAAAGCTAAAACCAAACTAGCCATGGTCACTTGCATTATTAAAAGTTTACAATAAAGCTCTAAACAGCCGTACTGGGTCTGTCAGTTTTTATTTTCAAACTTCTCTCCAGTAGCTAATACCGATGGTGCGAACTTTTGCAGCCAAAAATTAGGACTGTGAAAACATTCCCACTACAACACTAGTCCTTTTACTGTAATATGGTGGCCCTGCTGCAGAAAGTCTTGCTCATTAGAGCACTCCCAATACCAGCTGTGGCTCAGCCTCATGATGTGATAAACACCCTCAAATCTCCACTGATTTCAAAGGGAGTTAAGACAGCCAGCTCTTCACAGGGCAATCAATTTCTATTCCTTACTCTATTGCCATAATTGACACGCTCAGAATTGCAGCGAATTGAACAAATCCTATGAATGATCCAGTTTGAAACCAATATAATATGTTGGATGCAAACAGCCACGCTTAAAATGACCCTTGGAGGGAAACAGCGAGCAGGCAGTAACGTAAATAAATCTCACACACAAAAACCTTGACAAACCCACTAATGCTGCATACTATACTGTTATCAAGGCCAACGGTATGATTTTAAAGGCAATGTTTTTGTTTGAATCAATGTGAGACACAGACCTCGGTAAGAGAGCTGATACTTCTATAATACTACGTTCAGTGAAGAACAGAAATCCTGGGATGACACAGTTCAGAAATAATGGAGATTATCTGATTAAATTGCTGCTAAAATGAAGGAACTTGAACTTGCATGTAACAGAGTTGCTAAACTTAAAGGAGTAAGTATCTTTGTCTCAGAAAGACTGTTTGGGGAAAAAGGAAAGGGAAGTTAGTTATCTAAAATGTCTGCAAAAAACAAGACTGCTTTATTTAGAATATCTGATTAAGCAGCTCTTACGCTGAAACCTGAAGCCAGAAAAAGCATATTTGTTTGGTAACAATATACTGTTCCTACCAGGTTTCTATCATACTGGCACATACAATTATGAAGGCCTCTGGCTTTTCACAAGGAACCTGTTTAAATTTGAAACAAAACCAAAAGGATTTCTGAATTTCCTTCCCATTATACAAGAATGCTAGATGCCCTGAATGTGGTATAAGGAACAAGCTGTATCTGGTAATGCTCTGGGTCAAAGCTGAGACCCAACTCCACAGGAAGCTGAGAAGAAGGAAAGAAGAAAGAAAAATGAGCAAGCATTATTTTATACACGATTAGCCAAAGACAGTCAGGTCTGTTTCTCTTCTGTTACCACATGATGAATTCCATACCATTTCAAAAGCAGAGAAACTAATCATTGCAGAAATGAAGGAAAATTCATAAACACTGAGCTATGCCAGCTGCCAGGACCGGCACGGAGCAATCAAGATCTGGAGCTGACTAGTGGTGGCACAACTAAAACCAACAACGTTTCACGCTACGTCAAAGGTAGAAAGATCTCCCCAGCAGGTGCACTAGCAATACCTGGTTATACCACCAGGAAGCAACAGACATCCACAAAGTTAGGAGATGCTTTGTAAGAAGAGTTCAAAAGGCTTTCCCCTTTCCTGAAGCCGATTCTTTAAAGACACATGCATGACGACAGAAAAAAAAGAGTTAGTCTAGGATGAAGGCAAAGCTGCGTTTCATAGATATTTCATAGACATTAGGGCTGGAAGGTACCTCGGAAGATCTTCGAGTCCGGCCCCGCCGTGTTAATTAACCATGGGTGTCTTGATCTGTCCCTTCACCTACATTTAGTGGCAACCGTCGATCCTCCTGGATCACGGCACATGCATGAGGGCCACGCAGACCTTTGAAGCATATGCCTGGGCACAAGTTTTTAGAGGAGTGGAAGCTGAAGAAGGCAATATTTGCATCACATACCCGCAGCTCAGAAAGTCCTTGCCCCAGCTACAACGGCAAGTCACAGCACTACGGCATCAAACTGCTTGAAAGAGTCCAGCAGCTGGTTTAAGGTTTCCTAATCTAACCCAAAGCAGGATTTCTCTTTGAACCAGATCGTGTGCTTATTGGATAATACCTGTGGCTACATGAAGACCTATAGATGGAGGATCCCTCTGTTTCTCCTTAATATTCATGACTTCCAAATACATTTCTAAAAGCTTTCCCCAAATCGCCATCCCTCACACGCAACCGCTGTTGTTTCGGGACCGCGCACACCCGAAACAAATGGTTTCGCCGCTCCTTTGCATTGCCCAAAATGCTGGAGGCGGCGAGCGGGAGAGGAGCAGAAGCGTCCCCGTTCACACCCAGCTCGCCGTCCCCATCAGCCCCGTGAGACCTGCCGACCTGGTCAACGGGGGGCTTTTTAAGTGACGTGAGGCAATGCTTACCTCGTCAGGGAGGGAACGAGCCGCGGCCTTTCCCCCCGGCCCATCCAAACCCATCCGGCCCGAAACGGCACCGAACGCTCGCTCGTGTAGACTTGTCACCTGTGGGTGGCACAGAAAACAGGCCCCGGGGGGCTAGGAAAGGATGGCAACTGCCCCCCCTGTCCTCCCCTGGGGCAATACTGGGCCCTGCAACCTGCACAGCTGCCCCTCTGCCCTGGGGCTGGCAGCCCTGGCCCCGCCCCCTCAGGCCTGGCTCCGCCCCCACAGCCTGGCGGGGGCGGGGCGCATGGCATCGGCCCTAGAACGCTGCCGTCGCCCCGCCCCCTCCCCGAGGCCCCGCCCCCACGATTCCACTGCAGGTTGCCGCCGGGAGAAGGCCGGGCGGGCGAAGTCCTGGGGACGGGTGCCCGGCGGGGACAGACTACGTAGCGTTCACGGACGCCTGCGCTTTTACCGCTAGGGGCGCTGTGGCAAGTGGGGGGTTGTGCTGCGGTCAGCGCATTAGTGCTCGAGTCTAATGTCAATGAAAGAAAATGCATAATTAAACAATACATATAGAGAAAAGGAAATACCCTACAGACAGTAACAACAAAATGCGAAAGAAAAATCAAGGGAAGAGGAAAAAAAATAGTTTAATTAAAAAAAATATATAATGAAATCACTAGAAAGCAACATACACGAAAGAAGCCAAATAGAAAAAAATCAAAAATAAAAATCAAGGTGTCATTAAAAATAGCAAAATAAATAGAAGAATGGTAACAAACCAAGGTTGCAGCAAAAAGCCCCAGGAGTGCCGGGGTGCAGGGCTTTCCGGGGGGCCGAGCTGACCTGGGAGCCCAGTGGGATGGGCTGGGCCAGGCCGGGCCGGGCCGACCACGCGCGCATGTGTCCAGCCTGTCCCACACGCACACACGTGCGCACGCACACTTGCAGCCTGTCCCACGCGCACACATGCACACTTCCAGCCTGTCCCACGCGCACACGCACACTTGCAGCCTGTCCCACGTGCACACATGCACACTTCCAGCCTGTCCCACACGTGTGCATGCACGCTTCCAGCCTGTCCCATGCACACACATGTGCGCATGCACTTCCAGCCTGTCCCCGCTCTCCGCCGGCTGGGCTGAGCGCTGCTGGTGCAATGTTACCTTAAACCAACACCTCTTGCTTTCCCATAAGGGTCTCAGACACGGGAGGTGCAAGCAGAAGGAACAAATCCCGTTATACCCCGTTCCCTCTGCCTTTCAGCATCTGCGCTCTGCCCCTGTGACATGGATATACTTTTTGCAGTTCAGACCTCTCATTTCTCATCAGTCATTTTGAGTCGCTCTTGGCCCTGTGGCGCTCAGGCTTCTTGAGCAGCAGCAGGGCCTGGATGTTGGGCAGGTGGATGTTGCCACCTTCAGCGATCGTCACTTTGCCCAGCAGCCTGTTTTGCTTCTCGGCCTTGGGAATGGCCAGCTGCAGGTGCCGAGGGACAACGCACATCTTGTTGTTGTCCCGTGCCACGTTGCCCGCCAGCTCTCAGCCATCAGGCACTCCAGCACGGCAGCCATATAGACAAGGACTCCAGCTCCATCCCATTCAACATACTTACATTTTGGAGCAGCCAACGCACATGGTCCACGGGAAACTGCAATCCTGCCTGCGTGCATCAAGACTTGACCATAGCCCTTTAACTCCCCTGCTTTCCCCAGCCCTACTTATCACGAGCACCTTCCACTGAAACAGGAGATGGCACGAGACGGGTCAATGATCTGACCTGTAAATGGTGGTCCTTGCATTACACTGATGTAAATGTGTCTTTACAGGGAAGGCCTGGGAGAGTTGCTGTGCTGCTGCTCTGATGACAGCAACACAGACCAGACTGCAATTATCTTTAAAGTGTTTTGCATGGGACTGTAAGAATCCCCCAGAGGCACAATGGGCTTGCCTGTTGAAATCAAACATCATCATGCAGAAGGGCATAACCCAAGCACTGCAGTACTGTGTCTGGTGTGGGAATGATGGGTAGCTGCTTTTTTTTCCTGCATAGTTTATTTATTAAAAAAGGAACCAAAACTATTCCTGATTTTTTGAGTTCACAGAATAGCTTCCTATGGGGGCAGAAGGGGAAGGAACAATCAGGAAGATTCCTGAGAAAGCGATGTTGTGGAGGATATCCCGCCCATGTCTCTCAGTAATGCTGTTCCACTTGGAATTCATCAGGGCAAGATCCTTAAAAGCAGCTCAGGTTAGTGCCAAAACCCCAGAAAAACAGCCTGGTTCAATGGCTATTTAAGAATGTTATACAAAGTGAAACAGCATCAACAGGAGAAAAGGGGAGAGGACTCGCTTCTACCTACCTTACATCATGGTGTTTAGGGCACATTCCCGAGTGGGTGAGTGGGTAAGTGGGTGCAAAAAATTTGAAGCTGGCCTCCCGTAGTGCAAGCGGATATCCTAATTCAGAGACTCCCTACCCCCAGGCCACAAAGGGTTGGCTGCTGGTCCGCAGGAGGGTTGGCTGCCAAACTGGAAGTCCAAAAGTGAACAGCGTACTGCAGGCTGGCAGCCGGTCCCACAATACGCCACTCACTTCCGGTCTGCAGCAAGCTGGTCTGCAGTTTGCCGGTCCACGGTCACTTCCAGTCCACAGTTTGCTGGCCCGTGGTCTAAAAAGGTTGGGAATTACTATCCTAATTCATTCGACTAGTGAGTAAAGAGGATCCTTTTCCTCACTGCGTTTGTGACACTCGCCCTTTGTGGTTATTTTTTTTAAACTGCCATAATATGGGACGTGTTCCACCTAAATCAAATACAATTTGATTCATCCAATTTAAACAAACAAAACAACCAACCGACCAACCAAAAACTTGCCGTCTTGAATTGGCCAAACATTTTTGGCTTTTGATTTTTCAATTGACAGCCAAATTGAAAAATTAACAACTTGTAGTCATCTGAGGAAAGGAACAAGGCAAGCTGACCAGTTCTGTCCAACTTGCATGATGGGCACAAAGTAAACTAACAGCACGCCAAGCAAATAAAGAGTTTTGAATGTGAACGATCCAAAACAATTTTTTGTTTTTTGTTTTGTTTTGATAGGCTACAAATAAAAATCCCCACTGATATCAACTGAGTTGTCAGTATTCCCACGGTATTCCCCACAGATTGAAATGCATTTAAGAGAAGGAAAAAAGGTTATCATGATCAATCTAAGTTGTCCAAAACAGGCATACAGGCACTCCCCGACTTACAAGGTTTCGAGTTACAGCGTTTCACACTTACAATGTTTATAAATCGACACCCTGTTTCGACTTTATGACATCAGTTTTGACTTGGACAACGCTTGATTCGATGTGACGCCAGGCCAGCGAACAAGTTCGCTGCATCGTCCATCTCCCTGGAGAACATCTGTCCAAACTTCCTTGGACACTTTCTTTAAGAAAGCAGATGAGACTCCAGAAAAACCTGCAGCCAAGACTCCAGCCAAGAGCCCTTCAAAAAGTCAAACAAAGTCACCTCAAAAAAATCCTTCCAAATCAATATGATTGCTATTTACAATATAAATACATTCATGTAGCTATGTTACTCATCTATAATTGATCAAGTACAAAATTCTGGGTTATTTTTGGTGAAAATAGGGTATCAGGCCTTGGTTCAGGAACCAGTCCCTTATTTATAACATTGTTTCTTTTGAGAAAATTGGTTTCAAGTTACAATGTTTCGACTTAAGACAGTTTTCAGGAACCAATTATGAGTCCAAGGACTTCCTGTATAAACAAAAAATCTAGGGAGAAAGCACATTTTCTGCAGACAGCTTGAGATGTGCCTGTTACTAGACAAATATAAACCAAGATGCTCTGGAAATAAAACCTCCAATTAAAACCCAAACCAAAAAACACTCTCTCTTCTGCAATAATCAATTACTTGACATTAAATGAGAAATTATTTGGGCAGAACTGGATCCCAGAAGGAATCAGAAGGCCACAGGCCTCAAAAACACAATGTTTAATACATTTCATAGAATAGAACATATTGGACTTCAAAGAGGAAATAATACTGGGTCTGAGGGAGACCACAGGCTTGACTCAAACCCAGGTGTAGGAGGGCTGCAATTTGTGCAAACATGTTAGGGTCACGGGGCCAATAAGAACGTATAACCCCTGTGCCTCAAGTTTCTTCCTAGAAAGGCAGCTTTAATTCCTGTCCCATAAAGAAATAAGTATCCTATCAAGCCCAGCTCAACATGAATGTACCGAATCAGCTGAGTTCCTACACATCCCACTCCTGGCACCTTCTGAAAGGCAAGAGCTGCCTTCAGACACCTGCCCCACCCCTGTCCAGCAAGGTTTGCAGGATGCTTGCACCTCTGCTCCTCCCTCCCATGCCCTCAAGGGAACTAGATGGCTAATTAACTAGACTTAATTAAGCCACAATTAAGTTCAGAGGGGGAAGAACACCTGAGCAGCTTCATGTGCCCCAAACAGAGAAAGCATATTTACTTCCCAAAGGAAGAGTCCTTCACACCTTCCACATACAGAATGAAGGGTCTCCTGGACATGTCACATACTTACCCCTCTAGTCTCCCAAAAGTAGGAGTGTATTCTCTACAGAGTTTGGGCCCAATTTTCAACTACCACATCCAAAGCCATATGCCTAGTTTATACACCATCTTGGCAGCACATATCAATCCCATGCAGTGCCCTGTTCTGCAGGGAAAGATGGAATGAGGATTTGCACATGCAAGCATTAGGCCTTGAAACCTACTGAAAACTTGGCCCTTCCATTTTACACACACACAGACTGATTTAAACCAAAAAAACTATGATATGCAGGTACCTCACTACCTCTTAAAAAAAAAAAAAAATCAATACTACAGCAAAGCACTTGTTGATCTACCAGATGCAGTGCCAAGCCCTTTTCAAGGTTGCACACTTGGGGTTTCTGATTCTAGCATTTCCCCAGGGCTTTGTGCAATCTAAGTGCTGTACAAGCCTCAGCCAATGTAATTATGAAATAATAGCTTAGGCTGGAGACACTCAGTACACGCAGACAGTTGTAAATCTATATTTTGGGATTGTTCAAGGATAAGGACATTGCCAAAATAAAAGGTCCATTTTGTCTCCTAGTACGTATCAGGCCACATTTCCAAATTAAGGGGTCCTACTTACCCAAGGCAGGGGTAGCCATCCTGTGATATGAATGCCACAAGTGGTAAAGGCAGCCTGTGTGGCATACAGCAGAGTTGGGAGGGGACAGATGGCACAGTGGCGTATCAGGCAGCAACCAGAAAGCAAAGCAACAGCACAGGCAGGGGAAAAGAATCAGAGTGGCACTTGGGAAGGGTCTGGGTATAATTTGTGGCACACCTGCCAAAAAGGCTGGCCCCCACTAATGTAATGGCCAGCTTCTTAAACTTGCAAAGGTTAAGAGAGCAAAGACAGTTTGACTTTCATTGGTGAGAGAAATCAGGGCCATCAGTATGATAGCAGGTCTCAGGCCAAACACAAAGGATTCTGTGTGAAAGTGACATATCGTACACAGGATAAAATAAGATTCTGACAACATTTAGAAATTGTTTCAGCTGCAGATGGGAAAGCTCTACAGAGGAAAGGTTTTCAAAAAGCTAGTTCAAGGAGGTCTTTAATCCATAAAATAAACACGAGAAAAATCTGGGTTGTTTTTTTTTATATTTCCCCCTGTAAAGATTGTACATATTTAAATAACTGTATTTTTCAAGTAAGCACTTTTACTGTAATAAAAACAATTCAAATGGCAAGGAAAAGAACTCCGCCTGCACCAGGAAGTTCCTTTCTGAAGCACATTTTCTTTTCAGTGATTAGTTTTCAAGTATTCCAATTCAAATGCATTGGTTAGTCCTGTAAATGGTCAGTTTTGTTGTCATTTTGCATTGCTTTTCCAGCTCAGTTCCTTTTGGGCATAAGCGATTCCTCTGTTCAGCGCGTAAGTGATCTTCTCCTTTAAGAACTGGATTAAGAAAGGCCACTTTGTTCTATGCAAACTGAACTGTAAGTGGTAAAGGTCCTGGTTCCAGTCATTTATGGGCTCAGTCCGAGTCATCGTCACAACCATCGCTGCCATCAAGTTCATTGTTGTTCTGCAGGACAATAGAAAAGAAATGGCAGGGTTATTGCATTATCACTTCTAGAGAGACCCACATCAAAGCACTGGATCTAATCTACTCCAGGGTACAGGCGAAGATGAATCTGAATCCTAACTTCATGCCTTGCACCCACACCTACTTTCTGTCGAGTGTAGAGGGTACTTCAGGAGAGGTAACCACCGTACTTTTGGTGCTAGATAATTTGTTTACTGCATTCTCATCAACTGGGGTAGGCTTCTATTCAGCGAGCTTGGCAAGTGCATGATTGTATAAACAGCACACTGAAAATGCCAACAGTGAAAATTCATTTTCGTAAGCAGATCACTTAAAACCTTCATTTTTCCAGTGGTCTGAAACCACTACCCAACTGCTATGGCTCCCACTGTATTCCATACCTCGCTGTTGGGGGACTTATCAGTTTGGTGATGGCTTCAGACAATTGAGTTTAAATCCAACTTCTTGTCCCAGAGATCATAGAGTCTTATATACAAGTACCGAAACAGTAAGTTACTTCAAAAAAATAACTTCAATTGTACATTAGTTGATTACTGAGGGGCTACTGGAATACAGACATGGTTGAAACTGATGGTAGCACTGTAAGCATAAGTCAATGCAACCATACACATTCAGCATTCTACCTTCCTAAAGCAAAATGTCAAGAGTAACCCAAAGACAGGTTATGAAAAGGAAAAGCAGTGCTGCTGATTATTGTTTTGTGCTTGAGGATAATGGCTGGCCCATAGCTAATTGAAAAGCAAATGCTAAAAAAAAAAAATCGCTGGATTTGGCTTTAAAAACAAAACAAAAAAAAGTGTTAAAATAAAAATCCAGCATTGTATTTTTATAACTGCAAAAGCACCAACACACCACGTTAAAGCATAAAGCAGCTACAAGGCTTCTAAGGACCAGGTCACAAAACTCATTTATCTGCCTTCAGCCAATGACTCAGCTGACTAGGAACCTGATGCTGTAGGTTTGAGTTTATGGGTAAGAAGCAAGACAGCCTCCTGTTACCCAACTCATCGCTGTTTCTTGAACGTATGGCATCAGTGAGCCCCACCTGTTACCTTCAAACAGCACTAAATAGGTAAATTATTTTTGCATCCTATGCTCTTTCTGCATCACATTTAACGTATTTGTTATCAGCATTTTGCTTCTGGTCATGAGCGTTTCCATGAAATACATGCTTTCCTGCAGTGATGCTGATACAATTGCCTGAAGTGCAATAAATCCAAGAAACTTCTAGCCTAGGAGTAAGCAACCCACCACATGCCTGGCATACACACCACAGGGAAGGGATCGGGGCTGAACTGCCACAAGGATCAGGCCCCTTGCAACTCCCCCGCTGTCGGTGCCTGGCACGGCAATATCTTACAAAGTCGAGGTTGCAGGTGTTTTTGGTACTCGGCCCAAAAATGTTGTCCATCCCTGGTCTAGCCCCTTGTCAGGGCAGGACTTTTCTCTACTCAGCAGAATATCCATTTCTGAAACTCCTGTTAACCAAAGGCCACTATTATGTTTTTCAGGGTTAAAATGATTAACGCTCCAATTCTTCCCAGCCTCATCACTGCCACTTTACGGGTCTTCTAGTTCTGAAGCCAGGAGGACCCAGTCATAAGACACACAGACCTCCTGGGTCCATCAGGTCTGGTCCTCTGCTCTCACAAGCAACCACCTCAAGTAATCCCATTCACGAATCGAGTCACCACTCCCAGTATTCAGAAACGCTGCCTCACATTTGTAAAAATACCAGGATTCTATTCAACTGTTTTCCTCACATTGTCTCCAGTCTACTTTTGTCACACTCAAAGCAAAGATTTCAACTATTTCCTTGCATGATTATAGTACATCCCATAGTTCCAGGAAAATTTCTTGAATTTCAGCCTAAATTTTCCTTTTCTTAAAAAAATCCCATGTTTGCCTGTTATACTTATAGCCGCTCCAACTGCTGCTAACTCAATTCTACCACCTCTCATGAAGTTCCCCGAGGTTTGCTGCTCACAAAGGGTTAGCAAGACTTGGTCAAGAATAACTAATGAACCAGAGCTTAAACATCCACCCAGCTTCAGCCCCCTTGCATCTAAATAGATCATTAAACAAAATAGAGAACCAGATAAATGCTGAGATCTCCAGGCAGATGGGTATGTAAAGGGATACTGTCAATTTGAAATTATGTCTTTTGTTTTAAGAGAGTTCAAAGCCACTACAGGTTGAACTGCCTGCCCCTGCCTTCCACTGCTAATCTGTGTGGTTTTGTAATCCTTCCTCCTGCATTTAGGGATGGCTTTTCCTGCCTGCTCTCGCTTGTCGCGCACAAACCCACAACAAAAATAAAATGGGTAAAAGAGGCTGCATGCGAAGCATGATCAACTGCACAGTCTGGAAAGAGAGAGAGAAATTCATCTAATTTTTCACCTTCCTCTCAGATGCCATCTGAGGCAGTGCACAGACAGCAGGGAAAATGGATTTGGGGAAAATGAGCAACTCCAAGTTGACGTGTCCCTTTAAAACAAATCACTGCCATAGGAGAAGACAAACATTACCTTGGAGCTCCCGTCATTGGCTTGCGCCCCTGTAGCAGTGGAACTGAAGTCATGGATGGAGAGGGTATTCATCCAATTCACCATGGACTTTTCCTCCTGTTCCGTGTTTATAATTGTTGGATAGATATGTTCCTCTTTGAAAGCAGCAATCTTCTCCTCCTCCTCTACCCATTCCAGAGGCTCGTGCAGCCCGTCATTTCCAAAGCGCTTGTTGTACTTTTCAAAGTGCACCCTTTCCAAAACCAGCCCCAGCCCCGGCGCTTTGGGGACATCCACCTTCTCCTCTCCCCAGCTGCGCTCCATGATAGACTCAGCCGTGTAACCTTTCACTACTGCAATCACCAGACCAATCATTTTCCTTATCTGGTGCATCATGAAACTCTGGCCTTTCACCTTTATCACTGCAAATTCCATGCCTTCTCTCACAAAGGGCTCCTCACAGAACATCTCCATGATATACCGATTGGCACTGGGGTCCTTGGCCCCTTTCTGAGAGGTGAAGTTGTGGAAGTTATGAGTTCCTTTGTAGCAAGCAAGAAGTCTGTTGACTTTCTCCAGTCTCTCTTGGCTCAGTCGGTAGGTTTCATCTTGGGGATCAAGGTCCTTTTGGGCAAAGGCAAATGTTGGTAGCATGTAGGAGTAGGTCCGGGCATCACATTTGGTCTTAGAGTTGAATCCCCCAGTGACTCTTTTCAGTCCTTATTTCAAAGGTGACATCAGATTAGGCAGAACAGTTAAATCAGCCATTTCAGCCCAACTATGATCCCCCACCCACTAGCAGGAAGAGCATCTTTTTCAAGGTAATGGGAATTCATAAAAATCCGTAACAATCTAATCAGCCACATGGAAGCACAAAGACATCTGCACTTAAGGATGCCTCAAAATCCAAATCAAAGGGGTGTCTGGACACACGGCTGGGATACTCAGTTTCAAAATCCTTACCCAGAATTCTGATATCTGAAGGGAGATGATTATTGATCTTTTCTAAAATGCTGTCCGTCAGCCAGACCTTCAGTGACACTATCTGTCCAGCTGCGGACACACCCTATAAAACAAAAACGAACAGCGTACACACACACACACATGATTATGCCACAGTAGAGGACCTGTATCAGAAACAAACTGAAAATAAATAAAGTCAATGCATATGCATTTCTCATAGGTAGACAAGGTCCTTTGGGTCTCTGTGATATCTTTTATTAGATCAACTGAGTACGCATTGTTCATTTCTTTATAACTAGTAATTTCAAGCTGAAAGGAGGCAGAGAAATCATCATTGGCATTGATCAAAAAAAAAAAATAAATAAATTGCTGCCATAGGGGAATACAAACATCAATGATTTTAGCTTCCCTGCAAAACTATGCTGCATGGCACTTCCCTTCCTCACCTCTCCCTCCTCCATGCAATCTATGAGACTGACATAACCAAGAAAAAGAGTTGAAGGGATTTGCTTTGTAAGAGGCCTTCACATTCTTATAAGGTAACAGGAACAAGAGTATAAATCCATTATTAATGTCCTCTCCTCTGTGGCATCTTGCTGGGACATGTACAAAAACAAAAACCTGTACTGTAGGCACTTACAGCCATTAATTTATAACACAGAAGCATGTTAGCCGATTAAGGATTAGTGCCCTATTGTGCACACGGGTAACATTTTAAAGGCTATTTTATCCTCAATATTATCACATGTTAATTAACAAATGAGAAACTCCCATTAGAAAAAACTGATCTTATTGCTCCTCATGACATTCTCAGCACTATCACCTCCTGTACAGCATGAAGGGAATGGCCCCAACCAGCACACCTTGTCTGTCCGTGCACATCTCTGAAAGGACATCTTTTTCATATCTTCCCCATGGTTTTCTGGGATGCAGCCAGCCTGAACAAGGGCAGACACCAAGTCGTCTTCAATCGTCTTGAACTGAGGGGATCCCACATTTCGCTGGAAGAAGAGAAAAAGAAATGAAATAAAAGAGGTTAGTAACTTAGTAACTGCTCTGAGAATACAAGAGCAACAGGGGCCTGTACAGCAAGCCCTTTGATCACATTTTACTGGGAATCTAAACAGGTGTATTTTGGCGCTTCATTTGCAAATGCTGCTAGTTACAAACACTTGAGATTTCAGCATTAAATATCCCAACTATGAATACCTAGACTTTGGTGGGGATTATTAAAAGTGGGTCTGAAAGGCACAAAAAAAGGGTTTGTTCTTCCAGTATACACACTGGAACAGCAGGCACCATAACCCCAATCCCAGTACTCTGGAATGCTTCATTCTGACATCTATAAACTAGAATTGTGGGTTCTTTGACTTTACTTCTCGAAGGAAGCACATGATCATCTTGTCTGCCTTTGTGCAGAATGCAGGCCATTGAGTTCCAGGCAATCATTCTATAACTAAACCCAAATATGAGCGAACCAGAAGGCTGCTGCTGTTAACATGGCTATAATACTGTCTGCAGAGCTTGGTGAAGAAGGCAACATCATATCCATGGACTTCTCCAGACTGGGAACATTTATAACACTGCCATTATGCAACTGGCATCAAAATGTAAGCGCCCCCCCTCCCCTCTCCAGTGTAACCATGCTGCATCAGTGCAAGTACACCAAGCTGCACTAAGCCACCCTGAGGCACCATACCTAAAACGGAGCTTGCAACATCTCTCTTCGCTTGGCTCCCGGCCCCTTTGCAGATGATACACAGCTGTGGGCATACCGATACAGCTAGAAACGGGCCCCAACAAGGAGCAGGCTGGATTTATGGCCTAGCTACCTACTTGCATCCCATGGTAACCTTTCCCAGAATACGCCATCAACAGGACAATCTTCCTTTTGGGAAGCTTCTTATTCTGGTCTTCCACATCCTCCTGGTCTCTCTTGAATCTTTTGGCCTGATGTCCGTTTTCCTCTTGCTTTTCAATCTCCTCACTGTTGGTGCTGCTGCTCTTTAGTCTCTTGGCTTGGCTGGCAGCTGCTACTCGCAAACCCTCAGCCATTGCAAAACACTGAAAGGGATAGAGAAGGGAAAAGGGTTCAGCCAACAACATTTTCATCCAGTGTGGGGGAGGAGCAAAAGGATTACACTGAACGCTTGAGCTGCAATTTAGGCCTCATCTATACTAGCACTTTGCCTGTGCATTATACAGGCACACTTCTCTCTTTCCGGCACATTAACAATGCTGGCAGATCTCCAAAGGGGAGACCTGGCTGCAGCATTTACAGCTGGACGAGCGAATGATCAAGTCAAGGAAGTTTTTAGCTTGTCCTGCTACTGCTTTTCCCCAAGCAAGGATCCAACAGGGCCATCTCATTTATGGATGCAACAGCTGCACAAGCCCCGTTATCCTCATCCGACGTAAGGAAAACGACGGCACTGGCAGGCCAACGACTCTCGCCCCCGGTGGTCTCATCACCAGGCTTCCAGCAGAGCCCAGGCCTCCCACCCCGGCCTCCAGCCCATCGGCCGCGCGGCCCCCGGCAAGGCTTTCACCTTCCTGGGCAGGGCTGGAAGGGAACGAGGTTGCGGGCCGGCCCCCTGCTCGAGGCAGGATCTCCCCCCCGCTAACCCGGCCCAGGCAACCGAGCTCCCGGGCGGAAACAAACACACGCAGCCGGAGGGACATCGCACAGGCGCGTGCACACAGATGCACATGCACAGATACACCTGCACGCACGCACACATGTTGTCATACATGCAAACATGCACCAACACATGCATGTGCGCGCGTGCACACACACATACTCCCATACACACCCACACGCCTGTACAAAGATATAGGCACGTGCACACAACTGCACACACACACACACACACACACACACACACGTGCACGCACGCGCCTATTCACACTTGCACGCTGGCGCGGGCACGCACACGCGCAGGCTCCAGCGGCCGCAGCCGGCCCACAGCTCCTCCCCAGCAGCCGAAGCCGGCGGCGCCCACTTACGCGCCAGCGGGCCGGCCGGGACCACGTGGGCACGCGGAAGGAACGAGGGGCGGAGCCTCACTACGGGCGCCGGGCAGGGACAAACCACCTACGGGCGCCGCGGGGAATGGAACGCTGCCTGACTCGCTGGGTGACGTCAGGAGGGCGTGGCAATAGGAGCTGACACTCCCCTGCCAGCTGCAGTGAGCGAGTCGCTCCGCCTTGCAGCAAGCGCGGGGGCATGTAATCAGCGCCGGAAGAGATGTTAATTAGGATAAAGTAAACAAATGCTACATAAGTGTGATTCTATAGTGACTGATCCCAGCCTAAAGCACGCTCCTTACACCACAAACATTTCCAGATTAGAATCTGGTGCCCTTCAAACCCAAGTATAATACTCTCCTGCTGCACGTGTGCATGGGGCGAGGGTACCTGAATGTCTACAGGCCTTTCAAAACAGCATAACTCAACATTTTTTGGCTTCCTGTTGACTCTATTCTAGTGTTACTTTCTGTGTCGTCTCTCTTCTGCGTAGTTTCTCTCTTCGGTCCCCGCCTGCTTTTCATCTGTTCAGGTTTCTCATGGTTGGGGCTGTTTGTCACAGCCGTTTTGCAGGAATTTATCCCCGCAAATAGTGAAATGCTGCACTAAGAGGGATATATCTGAGCTGTCCTTTTGCTGTCAGGCAAAAATAGTTATTTTGACAAAGGGAGAGAAGTGAAAAGCCCGAGTTGTTGGGCATTTGCACGTGTCCCCAGGCACGAGTATTTGATGAGACCGGCGGTATTCTCGCAATGAATATACAGACCGTGCTACACGGGAGTTAGCTATATCCTAGTAATAAGCAGACCAGAAAACTGTATTGATTGATTGCTGTAGCTAAACTTCTAACCCTCTTTTTAGTCCTTATTTGTCACAGCACTTACTGCGGCAGATGACAGAAAACACAACATGTGTGCCTGTTAAATCTTGTTAAAAGTGCATTTTCTCTGACATAGGGTTGAAAAATAAGTGCTTCTTGAAAAGAAATGGGCAAATAAATAAATTGCAAACAAAATAATAACGAAAGGACAAAGAACATGAGCAGCAATAAGCAGTACTGGCATTACTCAGAGAGTAAGTCATGATCTGGTCTCTGCAATTGCCCAGCATTAGGACAGGTTGCTAGTGCAGAAGTGAGTGATTACTGGAGACCAAGCAATGATCATAAAGGAGCTCCTTTCACAAGCCTTTGAGTGTCTCTCTCATGACTCCAAGGTTTCCAGAAGCCTGAGCAGAGCTCTACTAAGCTGAGTGCTCCTCTACTTAATTAAAGGGCCTTAATTTCTGTACTCATGCCTCTGATTGTACAAATAAAGGACCCTGCTTTCCTTCCTAACCCACCTGATCTCAATATAGTGCTGATAAATACATACTAATAGGCTGAAGGGGTGAAGAGATAAAGGAAGTCTCTCAGGATCTACAAGGAGAGCTCTTGCTTCGAACAGTGATATTATACAAATGGAAAGTGGTGCTGGAAGAGCTGGTGCAATAAAGCTGAGGGAAAGGCTGCCCTTTGCCTTTTGGTACCGAGGCAGCTGACTTCCAAGTTACTTCCCAAGTTAGGCAATGAGCAATCCTTGAGGATCTGGACCTTAGTCTTTCAGGGCCTCAATTCAGGCATAAAATGGAAGCAAGGACTTCCTTCATCTGTATGCGTCTTGTCTACTACATTGTAAATGCCCTCTGGCAGGGATGGTCTCATGTGATGTGCTGCACAGCACCTCGCACAACAGGCCCCTGGGGGTGCCAATAATAATAATAATAATGAGGAACCAGAACAGGGACTGGGTGGTAACCGGCTAGGCTTGTCCATTGCTCTTCAACCATACAAAAACCAGGTAACAGTTAAACTAGTCAATCCAGCAATAGCAAGGGGGAAACAAACCAGTTTAACTATATTAATCCAGCCCTAATTAGGCTCCTAAATGAGATAATCCAGAAATATTAACTACCAGTAATGTTGCAATTACCAGAAATATAAACAGGAGGTATTCTGTTGGCAACCTGTGGCTGATTAACTCCTAAGATCTTCACCCTGTCTTCCCCAGGGACCTGTGTCATTGCTCATTCCCCCTGGCAAACCGAACAAACTTGTCTCAAGCACAAATGCCAGAGTAACAATAGGCAGATTTTGATTTTCCTCCTCAGCCTGGCTCAGCTGCCTTCCTCCCGGCAAGCTTTTCCAATCTCATCATTTTTCTCACGCGCGCCAATATTTGCCTGGGCGTTTCTGCAGCAAACTTGGTCTGCATTGATTTACACAATTATAAGGCTTAGCACAATGTGTTGCCTTATCAGGCCTCAGCATGTATCTCCTGAAATGCACAATGCATTTGGAAACTGCTTTCTCCTCCTACCTGTCTCCGTGCCTCGCGGGGTAGAATGACCCGAGGAGAAATCTGGTTTCCCCACCTATCAGTGAGGGGTGTCTGCAGATTAGTAGCGGCTCTCGTTTGTTCAGCTGGAAAATGGAACAGTTGACAATTACAAGCAGGACTGATTATCCAGCCCCAGCCTATTGTTGCTGCTAATAAGGGGAAGAAATGCAGTGCTTCCCTTTCAGACTGAATGCATCTTAGTTTGGAAGCAATACAGGAGGCAGGGGACTTCTCTCATGTTGAGAGATGATAAAAGCCAGCCTGTCGAAATAAGGAGAAGCGGATCTGCTGTTGATGGAAACTTTAATAGCCATTTTCATATTGCTTAGTTGGGGGCTGCTTGATTTTTTTTTTCCCCCAAAGAGCATTTCTCATTGTAGACACAAATCACACAGTCCCAATCTACTCTCCCCTTCCCAGGTTGCTGGGCCCTGGTCTAGTCTCCTTCCCTCTACGTAGTGGCATGGGGGTCTCTTACTCTACTTGCATCCATGAAGACCTCCCCTCCTCCTTTCTTGCCTTCCCTCAGACTCTACTTTGCCCAAAGCCACAGCTGTGACTGCAGCAGCTGTTTCCTAGCAAAGTCATGTCAGCAGCATTAGATTAGGCAGCACTAATGTGGTTTAATGGCCTTTCCTGCAATTTAGCAGCTGGATAGAAGGAAAAGGACCTAGTGGCATCATGTGATCAGCCAGCTGTCTACAGAGACCATTGGCCTGTGCTTCACGGAGCCCAGATGGGACTACCTGGATTGGATTGTCTTTAAAGACCATCACTCTGGGTCTCAGGGTTTCCTACAGAGCCTACCTCTGTACTATCAAAACATCATCCTTGGCTATATTATCATTGTGAGAGTGGCTGGAGACCTCAAATGTAGGTGGGGTCCTGTTGTGTTGTGCGCTATATAATACACAGTAAAGAAACACATCATTCCTAAGGAGTCTGCAGTCTAAATGAACAAGCAGACTAAGAAAGTAGGATTATCCCGAGTCTCAGCAAACTGAGGCACGGAGATATTAATTGACTCTCTCAAGGGCCCACAGTAAATTTACATCAAAGCTGAAAACTGGACCCACCAATTAGTATTCCTGGCTATGGAGCACTAACACCACAAGGACATGCAGCTTAATATGACCACAGGCAGTGAGGGCAGCCTGTGTGTTGGGGGGTGGTATTTGGATCAGGAAATCCAGTGGCAATAAACCTGATTTCCATGCAGTGTGGGAATCGGTGCAGCACCTTGGATTTTATTTGCAGTATACTCTTTACAGTAGCTCTATTTGCAGGATTTTATTTGAAGTAGCTCTTACCTGGCATCTTTGGGAACACAGTTAACCCGGGGTTTATCTTCCTTCGCACATGCAATTCCGCTGCGCACCCAAAACTCAATTGGAATCGAGACAGAAAATCATCAAGATCCCCGCTGTTTATGAGAGCAGCATAACGTTTCATACATGTTTAACAGGAATGATAAAAGTAAAGCAGGCCGAATGGTACACCAGCCTGGCCTAACGGCAATTACCGCCATCAAGTTAATTCGACGGTGAAATCAACCTTGTAAAACCTTTCTATGGATGTACGGGAATCTGGGGAGTAGAGGGCATTTATACCTTTGTCAAACAGCTCTGAGGCCATCAGGAACAATAGCTGAGGCTGATGGCAGCAGGAGGAAAGACGAGCGTATATTGATTGCTTTTTTTTTTTTTATATATATATATATA
>NW_005841873.1:1302293-1304330 GCF_000455745.1 Alligator sinensis
TATATATATATATATATATAGTATGACACTTCCTTAATGCAGTCAGCGTCGATCCTTGCTCTCTCCTATGTCTAGTTTATAAAGGAGTTAGTTCACATAAGCCCTTCAAGATCTCACTGGGGAAAAGCCCTGGGCGCATCCTGGGGAACTAATTACTCAAACTCCTGCTCTTCACAGAGGCTGTATCTTCTGCCCACAGTCCGTGCCTGCCCAAATGCTACCTCCAGCCCCCACTGCAAGTGCAAAGGAGAGCAGAATTTATATCTCTGACTGACACAGGCCATAAAAGCCCCTTGTGATCCAGTCTTGGAGCCATGGCCTCCGGGAGTGGGCGCTGAAACACCTGCCACTTTGATGAGTTCTTGTCAGTATTGACTCTCAGAGAAATTAAAAGGAGCAGCCAGCAGGCACATTTTGGGTCTGTGCACGTCTGGCGGTCACCACGTGGAGTGGGAAGTCTGAATTCAGGCTACACAAACCAAAGTTTGCCCCCAGCAGCCCCATAGGTGAGCACTCTGACCATCAGTGGCTCCAGGTCTTTGGGAGTTGTACCGCTGACTTTAAAAGGAGTGGGATTAGGCAGGGGGCTGCAGCACAGCTCCCTACCCAAGAAGGGCTCAGTTGCCAAAGTGCTAATGAATCCTTATGACACCCCTGCCTTTTCCCCATACGAATTCCTGCCTTGGCCTCGTTGGCTGAATGTGGGTAACATGATCCTAGGTGAGGGGCTCCCTTGCCGCCTCTGCAGTCTCCACTGCCGGGTCTGCAAATCCGTGTATGCCGTCAGCTCAGGAGAATGAGTGCAGTGAGCAGTGGGGATGGGCAGGGATACCCAGCGGATTGTGGATTATAGCAACATGACACCATAGACGCCCAGCTGTTGACAGCATTACATGGCTCTGAGACAGGGAGGTGATGTGGGATGGGATAGTACTTGGGACAACTCCTTGTTGTCCTGCTGGCTTGATGAACCAAGAATTATGGGGTGAATTTATATATGAAGAGAGGATAAATACCAGTCAGGTAGGAAAGGTGAGAGTCCCTGCCTCACCCAGCCATGTGCCAGAGCCTTGAGTGAAAGGCTTCTTACTTCTTCCAAGGGCAGAAGCTGGAAGGTGCCAGTAGTGATGGAGGTTGGTGGCATGGACATGTCACCACTATGAAGACGACCACGCCTGCATCTTGGATGCAGTGACTAGCCTCAGATTTCCTCCAGGTATGAAGAAAAGGCATACACTTAACAGCTTTCAACTACCTGAAGGGTGGTTACAAAAAGGATGGAGCTGGGCTGTTCTCAGGGGTGGTGGGTAACAGAACAAGGAGCAATGGGCTCAAGTTGCAGTGAGAGACGTGTAGGGTGGAGATTAGGAAAAACTCTCTCACTAGGAGGTAATGAAACCCTGGAACAGGTTACCCAAAGGGGTTGTGGACTCTCCGTCCTTGGAGGTTTTTAAGGCTCATGTAGACAAAGCCTTGGCTGGGATGATCTAGTTGGGACTTGTCCTGCTGTGATCCCCATCTAGATCCAACTCTTCCAACCCTCATTTTCTATGATTTTATACCAAGCAAAAGGAAACCACCCTCTTGCCAATGGAAGAACTGGAGTTTTCTGCAGGTTAATTCAGTAGCAAAACTAGCTACTATTAAAATTAGATCATTTTAAAAATGAAGCCAAGTTTACCTGAGCACACCAGCAAGGTCTAATTTCCCGCTCCCTCCAGGGTTGGGAGGCAGGTTCCCGCATCTCAGTCCGCTTCCCAGTGAGAGGCCAACTCCGGTGAACCAATGGCAAAAAGTTCCTGTGGAAACACCAATACTATTTGCTGACCTGAAGTGAAAAGGAGAGACCAAAAAGGAACATTAAAGAAACCTCCTCAGAAGTCCTGGGTCGTCTTACTGCTGTAAAACTTTACTGTCTAAGCTGCAAGTGCTCAGGTCTACCCCGACTGGCCCTTCCCAGAGCAATTTCCTGTTGGTCCTCTCTCTCCGTTTGCATTTTCCCCATGCTCCTGCCTGGTCCCCAGCATCTTGCGGTCC
>NW_005841873.1:1304361-1311082 GCF_000455745.1 Alligator sinensis
CCTACACGTTGCTTGGCATCTGTCCCTTCTCTGTACTGCACACTCACATGGACTCATACCCTGGTTCCCTCTAATGGAAATGCTCAGGGTGCCTTACAGATCTCTGGATATTATGGAAAAGGCACCCAAGATGCTGCAGGTCACAAAACCAAGCAGCAATCTCAATGCACAGGCTGTGCATTGTTGAAATGAATAAATCTATATGCGTGGGTCTCAAAAGGTCAGAACATAGCAGGGAAACTGCTGGACAGAGGATTTAGGATTTAGCAGTCATGCTAGAAAAGAACGTCCTTTGTCAGATCATTTAGATTCATTTTCCCCTGCAAGTACTGAATGGGTTTAATTTGAGGCTGTCACCTACCGCAAAACATCAGATGCATTGTCTTGACAGAAGCGCATGCAATCATCATCACTGCTGAATACCCAACAAGCCTGGATTTAATCTCCTCTGAAACAGCAGCAGGCACTGCTGTTATTGCACCGGCAGGTGGAGCTTTTTTACCATAGAAATGACGCATCTCGCCTTTATGAAAGGCTTTCTGTGGCCATGGGAGGGCTGTGTCCAATCCTGTGAAAACTTGTTTGAAATAGCCCATCTCAAAGTCTTGGCTCTTGATCTGTAGTCGTGACTTTGAGCCAGGCATAGGTCGGAGTGCAGCCTTGGGAGGAGTGACCAACAGAGCAGGGGAAGCTATTTTGGTTAAATATTTAATCGGTCTAAAAAGAGCCACCCGAGATTTAGACTGACCGCATCTGGCTGTGAGGGGGGGGAAGAGAGTTGAAACAGTGCGTTTTGGCCTTTCTAAGACAAAAGCTATTGCAATTATTCATTCTGAAATGCTTCGTTTGGAAATTTACCCAAATCGAACTCAAATGGTTGTAAAAAGAAAAATACTGTTTGCATGGAAGAAAATAAGTTGTTCAGCCTGAATTTTATATGTTGTTGTGACAAGAAGAATGTTTGTTTTGGGTGGACGCAAAATGATTTTACTCCCTCAATTTTTTGGCTTGGCCAGCGTACATGTGAACTATTTGCCCAGCTGAACTGATGACTTAGCCAGAGGCAGAGAAAACCCCTCCTGCCTACGTGTGACATTTGTGATGTTCTCAGGTCAGCGATTATGTGCCAGAGGGGCACTGAAAAGGCCTTTCATTGCAGCACTGAAAGGGTAAAAGTAAAGCTGGCTTGAAGAGATGGCTCCAGTCTCACTGAAGCAAATCCCTCTCTCCTGCTCTGTATTGCTGGAAGGCCTCATGGCAGATTCGGTATGGTTGGGCCATGTGGAGGGCGGTGCAGGATTTACTAGGGGAAGGGGCACCCTATGGCAGCGTGAAGCCTGGGTGCCCGAGCCCGTGTCCCTAGCTGGTGCACAGCCGATGGGACAGCCTTTCCGCATGGGTCAGCTAGGCCTTGGCAACTCACAAGAGGATTGGGACCTAAAAATTCAACTGGAAAATAGATGGAGAGAATGTTACTAGCCATTTCTCAGGCCTGAAACAACACAAAATGAAGATTAAAGTGAAGGGAAGCAATTGGTTGCTCCTGTAATTAAGACAAAAAAAAGGAGATAAAAACAAGTGTTTCCAGGGTCAAATAAGAGACTGTACAAAGGTGACAAGTATGTTGTGACCTCCTCTCTCCCTAGACAGACTGACTTGGAGTCTGGGTTCTCTGCTTTTTTGCTGGTCTCTTCTAGTTGGCCTTTTTTTTCCCCCCTTCTTTTTAAGATGATGTTGTTGGTGTCTTAAATGTAGTTGAGCTATGGAGGCACCAAACATCTGGACTCAGTCTGGTCCTTGGATGCTGTCTCACCGGCCTAAAGGGAGGATGGAGGATTCAGGCAGCCTCCGCTCCTCCAAAAATTCCTGTCCAGGCATATGCATCGATGGTCTGGGTGGCCTTCATGCGTACACTATGATCCAGGAGGATCGACGGTTGCCACCACATGGAGTTGAAGGGGCAGATCAAGACACCCATTACTAACACAGCTTCGGAGCTGAGGAATAGGCAGAGTCTGTGCCAATTTGTGGTTTGGAAATGAATGTGTTTTGCTGAGTGGGTTCTGCCTTTTATACTAATAACGTTCTACCAACCAATGTGCTGTGCTTACAAGGGGATGGCTAACGAGTGGCCAGGATGAGTTCATGAAAGAGAGACCTACCAATAAATTCAAAGACAATTACCTTCCAACATACCCGTGACAATCTCCTAATCGTCCAGGAGAAGCTCAAGGATAGTAACAGCAATCCATGTTACATAAAAGGCAGATTTTTTTCTTCATGGCCAAGGAAAGCCAGGTCCCCAATATAGCAAAGAACATAAGCACTAGTTTAAGTTTCACACCTTTCAAAAGAGACTTAAGCACATGCTCAAGTGATTTGCTAATTAGGGATATGCTTATGAGCTTTGCTGAATCAGAGCCCTGCTCTTCTACAAGGATTTAATCTTTGCCTTGCTATCACATTATCAGCGAGGAAGTGTGTGCTACAGAGCAAGTTTACGCATTGTGGCATTGGACAGCACAGACCTTATCTAGTGGGGTTAGATGCCAGCTCTGAGGCTTTGTCTATGTGCATAGTATATACAGACATGGACACTTATTTTAGCTGAAACCAGACTTATTTCAGTATAATGCAGAGTAGGCGTGCACCTCATAGACTAACTAAATCACCTGCATTATTTCAACAGAGCCGAGTCAACTGGGGGCAGACCCAAGTTGCACTGAAATGGTGCACGTGCGTTGCTTAGAACAGGAGGCCTCTCCTCCCCTAATACAAACAGGGATGAAATTCTGCAAAGGGACCAAAATGCAACTGTCCTCACAGATTGAAACCTCCATTGCTGCTCTCAGGAGGGAAATGCATCCATTTCAAACTAAACTTAGGGTTAGCTAAGACTGTCCCGACCCACACTAAAGACAAAAATCACACTTAAACATGCTAGATGGCAATGATTAATACTTAGGTCTCTAGGCCACTCATCAGTTCAGAATGATCACAGGACTCGTGAATAAGTTTTCCAACTCATCTGCCCATTCTCCATGCTAAGAAGAAAAGAAATGTTTCCATGATGCTTGTTTAAAGCTTTTACTGAACATGTTCTCATATGGCACAGCATAGAAAAGGCCTGACCCATGTCAAGGTGGCTTTACCCCAATGGCCCACACAAACACCATCAGCACCAAGAACGCTCCTTTCAGAGCATTACTTTGGCAGGGCCATGCAAGGAAACCTCACACATGTTGATCTCCATCCAGGGCAATGGCAGAAACCAACTTCCAGGAACATCATTCCAGCACCTACCAGCAACACTAATACATATATAAGCATGTAGCAATTTCTAAAACTGCCCACAAAAGGTATTTTAGACTCTTAGCCTTTCCTGGTTCATATAAAATTCATCATCCATTAAAACATCCCTAACAATTGAGGCCGATAGGAGATTCCAAGAATACCAGCCATCAGCAGTCACGTACCATACTTCCAAGCTGAGCTCATGATAAAGCCAAATCGCACGGGGTAGGTGCTGTGCTCTTAAAATGTGTTGCGAAGGAGTTAACTTGGCATGACAATATAAAGGAAGGGATTAGTGGAGCTATAATTGAAACACTCACATTTTGTATCCTCTGGACTTTCAGATACCCACCCTTCCTCGCTGTCACCACCCAGCTCAGAACTTTGATAGCTGAATGAATCTGGTTTTGCTGACGTATTTGCCAGCTACTAAATATAGGAAAGTGGGACCAAAGCCAAATGTACTAGAGAAATTTGAGTTAATTTTTTTTTTTTGAACGTCAAAAAAAATCAAGAGCAAATTTCATAGATCACAGTCACTGCTTGAGGAACCGCACAATTGACACCTGGTGCTGGAGAACAAAGGACCTGGCACCCGCATTCATGTTTCTAGGGCAGCAGTCCTCAAGCAGGATGCCCTGGGGTGCCTTGAAAACTGTTCACACAATGTTGCCATGCAATATTAGCACCATCAGGTGTGCAAACATGATTCACAAAATAAACCCAGAGATTTCAGATAGAAATCCAGTGTCAAAACCATTCTGATCTGTGGTGGTCTTTCTAAGCTCTTTGCAACAAAAGAATTCCTGTTATTTTTCTATTGAGCTCTGTTTGCATGACACCGGATGGGTTCCTCATTAACATTTCCTTGGCTATTCCCCACAGGCTTTTAAACTTCTCCGTGGACAATTTTTCAAGAGATATCCTTCCCTGGCTCTTGGTGCATTTAGGGACTCCAAAACACACTCTTAAAAAGCATCTAATTCTGGGTCAGACCACACCAGAGAAACATGCTGCTTCCTAGGCTGCCCCACCAAGCATAAGTTTGATATGCAAGTAGTCTTCGGAATTACGACAATTGGTTCCTGAAAACCACGTCTTGAGTCAAAATGGCGCAACTCTGAACCGATTTTCCTATAAGAAACCATGTTATAAATGGGGGATTGGTTCCTGAACCAAGGCTCGATACACTATTTTCACCAAAAATAACCCAGAATTTTGTACTCGATCAATTATAGATGAGTAATATAGCTACATTAATGTATTTATATTGTAAATAGCAATCATTGATTTGGAAGGATTTCTTTGAGGTGACTTTGCTAGACTTTTGGAAGGGCTCTTGGTTGGACTTTTTGAAGGGCTATTGGCTGGAGTCTTCTCAGGAGTCTTGGCTGCAGGTTTTTCTGCAGTCTGGTCTGCTTTCTTAACGAAAGTGTCCAAGGAAGTTTGGACAGATGTTCTCCAGGGACATGGGCAACGCAGTGAACTTGTTCGCTGGTGTAGTATCACATCGGATCAAGCCTTGTACAAGTCGAAACCGACATCAGAAAGTTGAAATGGTGCGAATTTATAAACGATGCAAGTGTGAAACGTCGTAACTTAAAACGTTGTAAGTGGAGGACTGCCTGTACAGTCAAATAGATATGCAGAAAGCCAAGCTCCTGAGCATGCCTCGAGACCCATGTGCTAAGCCATGTAGCACCTCAATATTTACATTGGCTTTGCCTTGCCTCAGAGGCCTAGAGCCGACTAAACGTGCAGAAAACTCATTTGCCCCGTGCCAAGAAGACTTCCCGTTGATACGAGGCACAGGCTCTCTCGCTCATCCTACGTACAAACGCTGCACAGCACCAGGCAATTCTATGGAGAAAAGCAAGTCCCACCTTTCCTGGCAGATGGGTGGACATAGCACATTTCAGGAGAGCCGTTATGCCAGAAATTGGGTATTGCAACAAACCCACTTTGATGCAAAAAGTGGGGGCGGTAAGTAGGAGTTGGTCATGAGGAGGGATGGCCAGAAAACTATTCCATCTAGAGAAAGGTTACAAAGTTTCGTACAAAATCTTCTGAAAAGTGTTCATAAGACATAGGCAGACAAGGTTCCTTGGGTGAATTTGATATCTTTTATTAGACCAACCCAAATGGGTGGAGAATAGTTATTAATCAAGCTTTCGGGTTCAAAAACCCTTCGTCAGGCTAAGGAAGCTTCAGCAGTTGGTGTGTGCTCTTCCTGGATGGACATGCACGCTTGAGAGACAGACAAACTGATAGTTGCTTAGTTCAGAACGGGCAATGGTTTGGTGGCTAGGACCCTCCTGGAGGATGCCATGATAATTCCCTGGATTTGAACGTTGGCGTCTTGCATGCCAGATTCGGGTCCCAATGACCAGGCTAGGGCGGGAGCGTCTCTTTGATCTGTTCCAACTTCAGTGAAACAACACGAGTCGGGGAAATTTAAATTTCATCCAAATGCTCCAAACGTTCATATAACTTACTTACACACACACACACACACTAAATATCAGGAAATGCCTGAAATAAGGTTGCTTTATTTCAGCTCCCTGGTGAGACATACAGTTTTCTAAAGGACCCCAGTCTCATTCTGTGCACTTCGTGAACAGCTAACCAATGATTTGTTTTCTCCTTGTGCTTTATTTCTGGCAAGCCATGCTACAGGAGGCTGTGCAGCGATCATCACCACTGCCTTTGAACACAAGCATTAGTAAATTTATTCTCAGAGCCCCCCCAATCAGGTAAGTGGGTATGAAGGTCAAAAGCCCCTAGGAATGTGGGGTGTCCAACCCAAGGCACCTACGACTTGACGTTTCAGACTAGTTGAAACACTTGCATAACACTTTCTGGGGTCAAGGCACAGGTCCCATCGACTCCAGCTGCTGCTGCAAGTGCTTGGCACTGCAGCAAGTTGGACCCCAGGTCTCAGCTGAGGCCAAGGAAAACACCACAAGCACAATTCATCACCACCTGTGGGAAGTTTGACTTACAACTCAACCAGCACCACAAAGGAAATCTGTGACAGAGACAACATAAAGTTTCCAGGGAGTGTCCAGCTGACAAAGCCATACAATTCTTACGTTTTTATGATTTCCCCTTCTCACTTCTACGTACCTGCTATAACAAATGAGGCAGGGAGTCTTCCAGACCGCCTCCCCAAAGGGTCCATCCTGGCCCAAATGAAGCAGGGTCCTGTGGAAAGAATAGCCCGTGGTTGTGTAATTCAAAATGTTCTCATAATGGTAATGCACAAGGGGACTGAATGAATATGACAAGTAACCTCAGCTCTGGCATTTCCTGGTGCTGGAGTATCCTTTCCTGCAACCTTAACTGTGTTCTTTTAATGTATTTCCTTGTGTGTCATTTCCAACATTTGATAGAAAACAAATGGGGGGGGGGGGGGGGAATGATCTTG